>NC_140455.1:38382114-38519614 GCF_963576455.1 Neolamprologus multifasciatus
TGGCCCTGGTTCGGGCCCGTCGGGGTTCTTTCCAAAAGAGTTTTCTCTTTTGAAGAATCCATTACTGTCTCGCTATTTAAAAATATCCTACGTGACCTCGCCATGGGGCCAACGACGGTGCTCATGTGAGCAGGGACTCGACTTCTTTTTTCCTAAAGCAGCAAAGCTGTTGCTTACAAAGGTTCGCTTTAGCTTTACCAACTAAACTAAACTAAACTAAAAATTACCAACAGGCCAAGAGGTACTTTAGCACAGCGGTCCCCGACCTTTTTTGTGCCGTGGACCGACCTGTAAGGTGTCGTGGATAAATACAACGAAATAAAACCAGTACTGGTACCAAAGAAAAGATTTATTCATAGCAAACGGGCAAAGACCCAGGACAACTGAGTTAACGCTAAAAACAATTAAAAAATAACAATAAAAATAAATAAATTTCACACCGAGCCTCAACTCTCGCAGCGCGGTACCAAACGACTCACGGATGGGAACCGGGGCGTGGGCCGGGGGTTGGGGACCGCCGTTCTAGCAAGTAGTTTTACAGTATGATGTCATGGGAAGCAGTACATCAAGAGAACGACCCATTTATGCTGCCTGGGAAAATGTCTTTGTTTCATTCCTTTTCCTCACTTAGCTTACCAGCGGATTGTTTTGCAGTTGGGCGAGTGTGTGAGGCCCGCCTGGGTCGGAGGAGAGCATTGAAGTATCCCTGATCTTAACGTGCAGGGCAGGTGAGCGCACACAGACAGGCTTACCTACCAGCCAAACGCAGGTTATAAAATGTTAGTTTGACGGCTGCAGAAATTAGAGATGGACCGATCCGATATTAGTATCGGTATCAGTCAGATACTGACCTAAATTACTGGATCGGATATCGGAGAGAAATAAAAAATGTAATCGATCCATTAAATATCAAAAAAGCACCTCACGAAACTTGCGACATGGCGTAACTCGCCTCATAACCGTAGCACGTCAGCAGTGTGCATCACGTGATAGAGCGGCTAGCAAACCAGCATTTCATCTCTGAGGAAGTTTTCCCAGAGAGAAGTAAAACAAGTGTGTAAGTTCATCTCTGAATGTCTGTAAAGCACGTTTAAGCTTGATCAGCTGTTGTTAGAATTTATTTAATATTATTTCTACACCAGGATCTTTTTCTACAGCTGACGTAACTGTGCAGGGGCGGAGCTAGCAAAGTTTAGCCAGGGGGGCCGATAGGGCATGAACAGGGAAAAGGGGGCACAAAGACATACTTTTCTTTCTTATTCTCATTTAAAATATCTAGCTTTTAATAAATAATTATCTGACTCTTACACCCAAAGTTTTAATCTGATGTAAAAAGTATAGAAGTCCATTACTGTAAATAGTAACTATTAAGTCTAATATACCCTAGTAAGCTATAGTACTTTTTCCTTTGGGAACCATCTGTGCAGTCTGCAAATCTGTTGAAGAAAGATGTTGAATCTATTTAATTATTCTTGAAAAATAATTTATTTCTGTGCATTTTTTTTCCCCCAACCTGCATCAAGTTAAAGTTGATTACGTCAATTAAGCATCATGAGGTGGAGGGGGGTTCCCTATTTTTTATTTTTTATTTTTGCTGGGAGTTTGCAGCCCTATTAGTTAGGTTGCTTAATATTTCTGCTAAGTACTCTTTAAAATACCAGAACAGGGAGGATGGAGCAGGTTTACGTTTATTAGATTGATCAGTATTGCTGAACTATGAAATATTTTGGGTGCAGTGTATTTTTTACATACAGGTATAACAGAATAGCTTTAGTGTTTTGTTTTGTTTTTTTTAACTTGAGTATGAACTTATACAAAAAGCAGCAAAATATTAAAAAAACAGTTTTATTGATAAAAAAAACACTATATCGGATTCATATCGGTATCGGCAGATATCCACATTTATGATATCGGTATCGGACATAAAAAAGTGGTATCGTGCATCTCTTGCAGAAATCGCTCAGTTCAAACAACGTTCAAATGTTTTATTAGACCAGATTATGGAGACAGCTGGTGAAGCCACGTCATCGTCTACAGTCCTCCCTTGATTCTTGATCGCTGTGTTATAACATGCTTCCTGCGTACAGTAGTGGTCATACAGGCTAAGTCAGGATCTTCAGGAGAGAACGCAGCGTCCTATTCTATTAGTAAAGGACCTCCTTTACTCTTCGCCCAACACGTCCATGTAAAGAGAGCTGTGAGGCGAAGCACAATCTTGATGAGGCACTGAAACTCTACTTTCCAAAGAAGCCTCAGCTCTCGCCTGCTTTAGTCCCAGCTCTGCACACAGGTGGGGATGTCCTGGGCTCTGCTTTCAGGTCCCAGAAACCTGCAGTCCAAGGACCCAAACCAGATCACAGATGGCAGGATAGTTCTGGATCAGGTGGCCAGTTATTTGTTATGGCTTATAGTAGCAGAAGCTAGCTCCCCCCCCACCACCATCAGGTTTTATAAGTTGGCACAGCACCCGTCCCGGTGTCGACGCTTGTCTCGTGTAGAGATTTTGGATGTAGCGCTCTGATGAGCATGAGTCACACTAAATGGCACGCAGGTATCCGAGCTCCTGGGCAGTTCCAAGAGTGAGACGTGCTAATCAGAGAACCTGGGTTATATCTGTAACCTTAACCATCCCCCACCACCCTTATTTAAGGCGGTATGAAAAGGCTCTGTTGTCTCTCCGTGTGTTTATGGACATGCTACAGAATGACTGTTTTTTGTTTTTAATGTATTTATTTGAAGTGCTGGTTTGCACGTGTGCGAGAGCGTGTTGATCACAGGCTGCCATTGATGAGTAATGTCTAATTAAGGCCCACAATGAGGCAGGTAATATGGCTGTGGGTGGGGTGGGGAGCGTAAGCGCAGGCTCTGGCTGGGTGATGATTCGGGTTGATTATCTGCGCTAATTGGGCCAGCCATGAAGCAGAGCACCGGTTGGAGGCGGCGCTCTCACCTCTCATTAAAATGATCTAATGATGAGTTTCCAGCTCTTCTGACCGCGGGCGCGGGTCGACGTGGCGGTCGCTAGTTAGCAGGCTGTCCCTGAAGACGTGCACCCGAGAACAACCTCTGCTGTTGTTAGACTGTGGCCACACTTTCAGGGGTGGAAACGGGACCGCTTGGAAATCAAATGGCAGCATGTTGCTGTCTGTGCTCGTGTGTTATTAAAACCCTTAAACATTGTTTGGAGGGTAGTAGGTGTTGGTCACTAATTAATGGTAATAATTAGTGAAAATTCCAGCTTTAAATGCAGATGCAGATATATATGTTTGCATGTTATTATATGCATTTATTTATTTAAATAAGCACAATGCTACATTGTTACTTTTCCCTCCACACAAGAAGTTTAAATGTAACCATTTAAGTTTGAGATAAGAAAATCAAACCTGTGCAAAGTTGTGTTTTCTGCATTTTCACACAGTTTTAACAACTCATAGCAGACTTGTTAAAGCTGCGCTGGGAGATTTAAAAGTGACTTAACATGTGTGTGTGTGTGTGTGTGTGTGTGTGTGTTTTGTTCCTTTTTTTTAACATCCACAGACTTGCCAAGTTTAACCCGATGATGTCACAATAGAGGTTTGATCATAAAATAAGCTATGGGACTAGAAGCTAACGCCAACCTGTGGTCAGTTTGGTTGGATGAAGTTAACAGAACACCGTGTGTGTGTGTGTGTGTGTGTGTGTGTGTGAGTCATCAATGTTCCTATAACGATTTTCTTCATGTTCAATATTTTAAAAATGTAATTTGTAGTTTCTTTCCCCTAAAAAAGAAAAACACGGAGCCATAAAACGTTGAGCTAATAAGAATCTGCGCTGCTTGGCTCACCACAATTCTTCTGATAGGCCAAAATATTAAGGAACAAAGCCTTTGATGTCTTTGTAACTATTACAAGTATAACTCAGTTTTTTACTCAGTCTGGGAGACTCAGTTTACTTTATTCTGTTCATCTTAAATGTTTAGTTTGTGTTTGTAAACGTTTGCGTTGTGGTTGCGTAACAGATTTACGCGCCTGCGCTCGTGAAACGCGTCGCCGTCTAGCTGTTAAGTCCATATTTACGAGTGCGAGTTTCTCTGCTCGCCACGTTACAAAGGGAGGAAATGAAACTTCCTCATGTCTCAGACGGAGTGTAGCGTGTCGTCTGCTGCTCTAATCCCTCACCTGCTCCGCATTACCAAATCCCTATTACCTGCAGCCCAACTAATCTTGGGATGTAGTTTCCGTCAGGTAGGATTAATAACACCCCTCTGCGGCTGCTGGAGTGTTTGTATCTGTGTGAGTGTGTCCACGTCCCCCCCTCCCCCGGCTCCCTCCTTTAATAAGCATGTTTAAATTTATGGTTGCAGTTCATCGACGGACGGCTGGCCAAATTGAACGCAGGCCGCGGCTTCACTGACGTGTTTGAAGAAGAGATCACAGAGGGGGGCTTCTGTGGGAGTGAGTACTGCTGGACTTGTCTGTCAATTAGCTGCATTATTTTTATTTGCCATATTTTAATGCAACACACAGGAAGTATCAGCGAACAGAACGAGGCGAGACGGCTCAACTACAAATAATTCGAAGCCTTTTCAGATTTTTTAACAAAGTGCTTAAAACTGAAAAGCTGATAAATTATGTTCACTCAGTGTTTCTGTTTGAGGCTGGAAGATATCGCAGCTGCAACCATGTGGATTTTAAATATTAACGCACTGATTATTATAGAAGTGACACTGATGTCACGACTTGCAGTTGCTCTTTGCTGTTCTCAGGTTTAACGTTTCACACGCATCCTGAGTGTTGTTTGTTCTCGGGGCCGATAATAAAACGCACGTGTGAACCTGGCAGAGTGCAAACCAAAGCTTATTGTTTCCTGTTCAAACGAAGTCTCGCAGGACAGATTTGATCATAGAATCACAGCAACACAGATTTTAGACGCGGTGCCATCCAGATGTTGCTGCCGTCGTGCTTTTAAGCTTTTCAGCGTGAGCTCTGACCCCGACCACACTGTGGTCTGATATGAGAGCCTGAGAGCTATAGAAAATCTCCATAGACTTGACAAAGGCTGACTCCATAGATCAGGATATATTAATAAGAAACTGGAACGTTGTGGTGTTTTAGATTGAGTCCGGAGTTATTTAAGTGACAGGAAGCAGTCTGTGAAATTAAATGCTCCTTATGTATGCACATTGTACCCCAAGGGTCAGTTTTGTGCCCAAAATTCTTCAACTTAGTGCTAAACAAGGCAAAGTATTAGACAGAACATCCCTTCATGTTCTACTGTTCACTGGTTTCACCTCACTTACGCTACTGTGCAGAGGTCTGAGGCAACAACTGTAAAACTACATTACATTCACTTTGTACTCGTCCACACTGCAGGTTACAGGATCGTACAAACTCTCTGTTCTCGCAGTCGGAAATACTGAAATCTGCCGATCGAGTGAAATTCCAAACAGCACAAATTCCATTCAAAGCAAAAAATAAGGAAGTGCCAGGAAATATTCAGAGTATGTTTGTTTTTAAAGAAGTTTTTGTAAGTGAAGGTTCGTACTGCAAGAAAAAGCTTCAGTGTTTGTGTGCATGGAGTGAAGCTGAGGAACAGTTTGAATATGGAACTGAAGCAACGTCCAAACATAAAAGTTCAAAAAGAGTTAAAAAATATGATCTTCTTGAACTATAAAGACATGAAAATTAGAGGTGGGAATCACCATACATCCCACGATACGATATTATCACAATACTTAACGCACGATACGATATTATTGCAATTTTTAAAAATATTTTGCGATATTCAGATTCTGTACATAAAGGTAAACTTTATCAATATTCATTTTCTCTAATATCAAAGTCTCACACTCAGTCTTTCTCTCATTTCAGTTTGATTGTTGACAAACTGAACGGTTTGTATTACAGTCTAGTCCAACTTAACTGAATCAACCATCTGGTACAATTATAGCTATTCTGAACTATGCAGTTTATGAAAACTATGCAGCCCCTTCAGCAACTGAAGAATTTGAAAGTAAATTAAAACAAAATATAATTTTACATTAAATAAAAAAGTTTTAAACTTAATTAAAATAAAACATGTCTTAAATTAAAATAAGTAAACTGTCATGTTTATTGCTGCCAAAAACAAGTGAAACACATTTGGACAGTGAAGGAATGTCAGGATTCTTGCTCAGAAAAAGGATCAACATGCTCTGAAGTCAGAGCACAAAAACCTTTTTGTAACAAAGTATCGATTTCTGCTGTCCCTGTATCCATACATTATTAGCAAACAAAATATCACCATGCTACACAGTATCCATTTTTTTCCCCACCCCTATTTTTTCAATAGGGGTGGGGAAAAAAATCGATACTTTGTAGCAATTAAGTTGAAATTAAGTGAATGTCATGAAAATATCATGATGTGATGTTAACTTTGTTGTATAGTATTTTTCTCTCTTATTCTCTTTGCTAAATGTTGCTGTTTATTGTTTGCATGATTGAAATAAACGAACAAACAAAACATTATTTTACCAAAAGCAGGACAATGTTTCACTTCCTGTATTTCCAGGCTTCTCTTGAACCCTGAATGATTAATCACGTGTGTTTTATGCGTCCTGTCAGGTAACTCCCGGTCCTACCAGCAGTGGATGCACACTGTAAAGGTATTTACACAACATCTATATCTATCTATACCTTTCCCAATGCTTTTATTTTTATATATATTATTCCCGAGTTCTACTTAATTGAAAGCATGACAGGCGCGACTTGGCGTTTGAAGCCTCGCTGTTGCCTTTGCAATGAAGGCGCCGCCTGAACGCGCAGATCGAGCTCGAGTGCAGTCGGGCGCGTGTGAAGCGGCGCGTGCGGCAGGACAGTGGAGACGGACGGGGAGGGAGACGGAAGCGATTTGACGTGACAAGACGTCCTCCGACATGACGTGTTGATCTGGCAGCAAACACGGGCGTTACTCCGCTGAAGCACGCCGAGAACACGCGTCTCTCCCGCCTTCATCTCTCTCTGGCCATTTCCTCCTCTTCTCTTATCCGTCTGTCTCGCTCTCTCATTTCTGTCACAGCCCCCCCACCCCCACCCCACCTCACCACAACCTTGGCCTCTCCCTCTCTCACCCCCCCCCCAAAGCCGTCAGCTAAGGCTGAATTAGTCCTCTAGAGTGCTCTTCAAAGGTTTGTTAAAGTTCATATTTCCTGACTGACAGGGATCTATAAGAGGGGCCTTCACCTCGGCCCCTCTTCTCCTCTCCCTCTGCCAACTTCTGAAGCGCTGCCTGCCATTTCCTCTGTTTAGCCGTTTAGCCGACGCTTTGTGCTTACACTAAAGAGCCAGCAGAGAGAAAAGAGTCGAGACGCCAAAGGAAAAAAGCAGCAAATCGGAGAGACAAAGAAGAAAGGCGCCGAGAGATGCTGGGTGCCATAATGTCAGCGCGCAGAACTCAAAGTACGAATCAATCACATACGATCCTTTCTATCACTGTTTTAGGCTGCTTCTAAATAAAACCCCGTCGTCTATCGCTGCTCGCTGATGCTGTTTGGTGTTTATGCGTCGCTGTTAGCAGATGTGTTGTAGGTTGTAGCTAAGGTGTAAGTCGTGCTGCGGCCAACGTGTGGCGAGTGACATCTGAACCGATCAATCGGTGCGATCGCCCGGTGGTTTAACGTGAGCCGGATCTCATTTGTCGCCAGACTGATTGCAGTAAAAGTCGATAAAGCGCGCGTCTCCGCGGCTGCAGCAGTAATTGATTCAAATGTTCTTTAAAATGTTTGTGCGTTTGCCCCGAGCGTGTCCCTGACAGTTTCCGTGTGTGTTACAGAGAGGAGGAGCGCTCTTCAACACAGCCGTGTCAAAGGTAAAGTGCTGCTTTGCATTTGTGCACAACAAGGATTCAAACCTGGAAGAAAAAGATGTTTTAAAGGTTTTCAAACTCGGCTGACGAGTCGCGAACAATCAGGAGGATTGTTCACAGCCAGTAAATATTTGATGAGCGTGTTGTTATGTGGCGTACGGTAGGGTGGCCGGGGCGCCCCGCCTGGATGTGCGAGGCTCTCTCATCCCGCCTCTTGTCTGCATGTTTTTTGCCACGAGGATCAAAGTGTTTCTTGATGTTACAGGAAACCTGAACAGAATGTTAATGCAACATGTTTTGTGTGTAATCTGTGTCTTACTGTGTGTGTGTTTCCCTCCTAGGCCAAGGTTCACGCTAAGAAGGGTATCCGGGACTTTAGGGGCATACTGAAAGCAAGGGTGAGCTGCACCGGTGTTCGCACGCCGTCAGGGGCGTGCAAACACACCCGCGTACACATCGTTTTGTTCGGAGGCCCTCGGATGGATCCGCGCCTGCCTCATAGAAAGAGACAGGAAAGCTGCTTTACATGGAGTGTGTGATTCTGACGTCGGGGCCTTTAATGACTGTTGAAGCCTGCTTAGCGCTTTGTTCAGGGCTGTACATTTTTAACCAGCGCCCCTCTGGCTATGGCCTGTCATGTCATCCGAGCCGCAGCCCCTTCTTTCTCTTTTTATTGTCTGCATATTTCATCAGCGAGCCTGTGATTTCCTCAAAGCTAATGTAACGAGGTGTATGTTTCCATAAGCCTGATGGGTTTGATAAGGCAATAGCAGTTTGATCTGTCAGCGGGAAAGCGAGAGGCAGGAGGGGAGGGCGCGGCGGCGGCGGCAAACAGAGGTGCGCGAAGCGTTTGATTCTCAAACACGTTTCCTTTTTAGAGAAATTAATTTGTGATGCGATTCAAACTGCACCGGATTTCTTTCGCTGCCAGCTGCACGACCCCAAGCGGGGGCCCTAAAAGCACGAGCATGTCGATGTGTCGGAGGCGGTTACCATGGTTGTTGTTGTCGTAACTAAGGGGAGAAGGTATCCATCTGTCTCGTACTGAAACTCGTAGAAGTGAAAAGTTTGTTTTTGGCTCTGAGACTGAAGAACAAGCAGACTTTCATCAGTTTTAATAGCAGTTACGTGTATTTGCTCGTGATTCTGTTTTCTCCGACTAATTTGGTGCATTAAGTGTTTCCTGCATCACAAAGTGTCCACGTATGAAACTGTATCACGCAGAGGAAACCAGCCAGAGACTGATCGTTTAACCTTTAATATAGCGTTACTGTGAGGCGCCATCAGACCGGCTTCGGTGCGTTCGTTGCTCTTTTACGGACGTCGATATTAACGCCTGAAATCATCTTCTTCGTCAGGACGATGAAGAGGAGGGGATCATGGTCTATCCAGGATCTCCAACCAGTACCAAGAGCCTGTCTCCAAGGAGACTGCAGAAGATGAGACGGGTACGACACACACACACACACATCAGTAAATGAGTTAACTACATTTCCACTGAGCTCACTTTTCACTTGACCAGAATGGATTCAGTGTTTTTCCTCTGAACTCTTTTCAGTCCACTCCCTCCCCCACATCTCTCCGACTCCCCCTCCCTCCCTCGTTCTCCCCCAGCTCTCTGTCTCTCTCGTAGCATCTCTCAGAAGTACAGTAGTTTGTCAGGGTGCCAAATGTAACGATAAGCATTTTTTCCTCTTTCAATGCGCTCGTGTTGTACATTCAGTGTTTTCCTCTGAACAGCACGGACCGTCGAATCAGCTCATCTGCTGGTCAGCGTTTCCTCTGAAGAATTTGCTTGTGCACCATAAGTGGTAGCACTTTTTTTTTTGGTTCTTTGTTGTGTGCAGAGCGTGCACGGGGATGTGCAGAGCGTGCACGGGGGTGTGCAGAGCGTGCACGGGGGTGTGCAGAGCGTGCACATGCACAAAAACACACATTCATCAATAAATATGTGGAGAAAATACTCTGTAGTTTAACTATGAGACGCTGCAGCGCGGCGTAAATGAAAACGTGTAGATTTAGTATCGCGCACACATCTGTGCCAAACAAACGCACACAGCCTCGAGGACGCTGCTTCGCGTCTGTGCTCGGCTGGTCCAGGCCGGAGCTTTTCCACCTCTCATTGCTAAACGAATATATGGACTCCCAGTTCCCGGCTTTAAAACCGCACACACACAAACACGCCTGCGTGCACAATCTGACATTTTGGTCACAGTCATGTAAGAGTGTGATTAGGAGAGGTTGTGCTGTCTCTAATTAGTGTTGTGTTTCCTGTGTGTGTGATGAGGCTGGAAAGTCTTAGCGCAGAGGAAGGTGTGACGGCCGGGGAGAGGAGAGGAACGGCAATTAGGGCTTTTCTAAAGGCCTCCTCGGACACCTCCCGCCCCCCAGCCGGCACGCGCGCACACCCACAAACATGCACGCGCACACCCACAAACATGCACGCGCACACCCACAAACATGCACGCACACACTTTTTTTATTCAGGATATACAGCCCCGCTCGTACCGCCGAGGCCCGCTCATTGCCACAGTAACGGGTCCCTGGAGACCGCTGGAGGAGGGACACGCAGGACACAGGACGGCGTGTCCCACGGCGCCGCTTTGTGTGTTTGTGTTTAGATGTAGTCCATCAGTTTCTCCTCCCGATGACGCTCCCGTTCTTTGCTCTCATAATATTGATTTTCTCTATTAGCTTATTAACCAATTCACACAAATCAAAAGCACGACTCGGTTTAATTGATGAAAAGTATATTAATTAATATTCATGCACATGAATGCTCGTCTGCAGGCCTCAATATTCTTATTGTGTTTTGAACAAATAGTTTTTTCTCTATGTCAGTGATTTCTATACTTTGAAGCGTTTAGTGCAGCACATTTACATTTGATCTGAAGACGAGCGTCACCGTTGTCTCACTCGTCTCCTTTTAAAATTATTTTCTTCAGCTTTTTATGAAACGTTCGTGTTCTGCCCACGAACGTCTTGACCAGGTGTTCCTCGCACGAGAAATTGATCTCAGTGGGACTAGCCCAGTTAAATAAAGGTTAAGTAAAGTGGAAAAGAAGCACCTTGATCCGCCTCCCTCACTCGCGCCCGCACGTTTGGCCCGAGCTCGTCGTTAAAAGAGTTTTTTAATCTTTAGGGGTTTTTGTCGTGTCTCTAACCACACAGCAAACATTTGTCTCAACAGTGCAAAAAAAATCCTTGTAAATATTTGTGCACTTTTAAGATCAACGAGGGTGAAACGATGATTAAAAATAGCTTTGAGTGCAAGGCGATAAAAATGAGACACCGTCATGAATATGTGTTCATGCATGCTTATTTTAAGTGTACTTATTAAACTGGCAAAGACTTTTGCTTTAAAAAAAATCAAATGAAACATGAGCGTCTATTTTTAATTATTATGAGAGATTTTCTGCACTTAATTGACCAACAAGTGGAGTCAGTGCGTCACTGAGCCAGGAGAGAATAACTGCTGTTACAATATTGTAACAATATTGTAACAATATTGTAACAATATTGTAACAATATTGTTACAATATTAGCAGCTAATTAGTTATTAAAGGATTTTGTGCTGCGTGCACTAAACCCATCAGCGACGCCTCCACTGTACGTTTAACCGAGTGACCGTCGGAGCGCCGTCCACCTGAAGCGCGTCAGCTGCAGCGACGCTGCAAACGCCAACTGGACTAAAAATGTTGCTTTTTTTTAACAAATCTTTTTCTTTGCACACATCTCTGTGTCCTTGAAATGAAACGAACGATCCTGCAGAAGCTCCTTTAATTAATCATGGCGAAATAATCAGAGTTACCAAATTCCTCTATTTGATCGGCCAACACGTGCAGCAGAGAGGAAGTGCTGCTGTCATATGCATTCATATTTCAGCTGCTTCCGCCGGTGTGGGTGATTTGTAGTGTTTGGTGAGCGCGTTGATTAAGAATGTAGGAGGAATCCTCTCGTTTGACAGACACGAGGCTGAACGGGGCAACAAACAGCCATTGTTCTGGCTCCTGCACGGTTTCCTGTGAGCACCAGTGTTCAAGATTTAGCTTAGTGTGTGTGTGTGTGTGTCTGTGTGTGTGAGTGTGTGTGTGTGTGTGCTTCATGTGGCACTGTGCTCCAAACATCTGTGGATAGAAACTATGCCTGTACCTCATCCCTTTAGTATGTGCGGCTGCATCTGAGTGCTGTGCACAAACATGCATTTATCAGTTCGTCTCAGGTTGGAGG
Source organism: Neolamprologus multifasciatus (assembly GCF_963576455.1). NCBI lineage: Eukaryota > Metazoa > Chordata > Actinopteri > Cichliformes > Cichlidae > Neolamprologus > Neolamprologus multifasciatus. Next base: position 38,394,166 of record NC_140455.1, read on the forward strand.
CAACTGAATGACAGCTGTTAGGCGTGCAGAGGAGAGCAGAGGTCGGGACGGCGTTATGGGCAATGACAGCCAGCAGGCTCGTGGCCGGGCTCAGCCCCCGGGCTGTGGACTCTTCACCTGGTGAGGCAGGAGAAATGCCAGCTCAGAGTTGAGGGGAAACAGGAAGCTAGCACAGATGTAGAACAGGAACAAAGTCTGCAGGATACTTGAGTGTGTGCATGTGTGCATGTGTGCGTGCGACGATGAAAGGCTATCATTGGTCTCCGAGATCAAACGAGTTTTTACTGATATGTGTTTTAAAGACGTTATTACCTTTAATCTGTGTAAATGAAGGACAGCACACAGACCCGTCTGGGTAAAGTGATCTGAAAGTGTCACAGCTCAATAATCTAAATTTTAAATGTGAGGTTTGTTATACTCATCGTAAGATTAACGCTGTGCATTAGTAGCAGCAGTTTGTGTTAGCGTACAGTTGCTCTGTGCTTCCCTGGTGATCTGCATGCATGTGCAGTCTCCTCTCCACTTAGTTTCTGAGGTCTTCAGAGACCCGCCGGCTTCCTGGCTGAAACCAAAGTGCCATCTCCTGGAAGCTTCGCAGTACTGCATCGCACCCGCTGCAGGACACCTGGTGGTTTTCATTTTTTTAACCTGAGGTGTTTGGTTCGACAGAATGAGCATAATGCACATTTCATCGTCTTTTAAACGGCTCCTGGTTTGAGTGAAAAGGAAGCTTTCAGCAACAGCCAGTTGGACAGAGCAGCAGTGGATTGCTCCTCAAACGCCGCTTTTTTTCCTCCTCTCCCTTTTTCGAGTGAGCGGCTCTTAAACAGGCAGACACTTGGCCGTACTTCTGCAAAGGCTTTGCTTCTCCCCGAGGTTTGTTTGCATTTACTGGAATCTCTTTACATACACTGCCAAGCTGTGAGATTAGTGCCCGCTCTGAAACACCATATGAAATGTATAATGTTCAAGCAGCTATTAAAGCCCACTAGCGTTTGGCCCTGTCACAGAGACTTGTTCTGTATAACTGCTCATGCAGGGAAGGAAAGAGGAGGAGAAACTTTGTCCAAACGCAGCTTGTCAGGAGCGCGGTGGCGACCTTTTCCCCGACTGAAGAAATGAATCTGAGTTTTTCTTCTTTACTTTGCTCGATGTAATCTTAGCTTGTTTATAGCCGCCATGTTTACAATTACAGTTCAATCTGAGTAGTAATGCATTTAAAAAAGTCCATAAAATCCTCCGATCCTTGTTTTTAATTTACCAAACACCCGAGAGTTTTTAAATAACCTGTTTTTATTATTTTCTCGTGGTGAGGAGGCAGGAACGGAGAGCCCGACAGACGGAAACGGTGACATCTGTCACCGACGGCCGAGCGATGGAGGGAAGGAAATGAAAGACGGGAGGCGTGGAGCGAGAATCGCTTTTTCATTTTCACCTTTCAGCTTCCCATTAGCCGACAGCGAGAAGCTAATGACGCAGCGGTACGATAATCTGCTGCTCGGTGCTCTCTGTCCCGTCAGGCCTGTGGAGATGTGGGACGGAGCTGTCGCAGCTCTAACAGCAGACTGTTTGCGCTGGTTATCTCATCGAGCGTGTCTCTGTAGTTTATTTTATTGGCTGTTGTTCACATCGACGTGCAGCCGATCTAATTCCTGAGCTCAGATTTTAACCGCTGCTCTCGGTTGTGACAGCTCGGCAGAGCCGGTAACAAAGTAACGACCAAATGCGCACTTTGATTTATGACAGCGGTTAAATGAACTCAGTATGCCGGCCGTTACAGAAACGAAGAAGAAGAAGAAGAAGTGATAAAGCGACCCCTGCTCTTTTATTGTAAAACGCCTCGTTGTTGTAAATACTTTGGTCTTTCCTGTCGCTCTGAGGGTCACAGTGAACAGAGCGAATGACAAATTGATAAAGCCGTGAAGTGACGTCCCATCTTTTACTGCTCCCTGCGCTACTTCCTGTTGTGCAGACAGAGCTGTAACCAAGATCAGAGGGCCGGCGTCGTGACCTGTGTCCGGTGGCTTTAATAAACACCTACACGCAGAGAGAGGTGCTGCGTTCATAAAGGATATATAACATGTGTAGTGTTTAAGAAAGTCTTTTTGCCGAGTGTCTCACAGGTGCATCTCGCGCTCTGCTGGCGTGCTTTGCTGGCTGGCGTGCCGGCCTGGCCCCAGATTTACTGCCCTGACACAGGAATCCATTAAAAGCTGTTTAGGGATCCCAGGCCTGAGCCCCTCTGAAATCTCTTTCATTATAGCTCCAAGCTACCATAGAAGGGGAGCGGCTCGGCCAATCAGCAGTGCCACCACATGTGTTTGTGTTTAGCCCGATGGCTGCGAGGCTTAAGTGGCTACTGCACACATCTCCTCGGCTGACTTTTATGGAGAAAATGGCACTTTAACTCTTTGTGTTTCTTTTTTTTTGTAATAGTGTGCATGTGTGTGTGTGTGTGTGCGTGCATGTGCATGCGTGTGTGCGTGCACACAGGCCCTAAATGAGGCCAGCGCAGCCGCACGTTACATTCCGCCTGTCTGGCTGGCACCGCGTCAGCTAATCAAGACCGGCTTGCTCCACCGTTCCAATACTGACCCCCTCCAAACTGCCCCCGCCCCTCAAACACACACTCGCACACCATTCCCATCATTCTTTGGGGCTTTGAGGAATCCTGCCTCACCTCTACATTTCCTTCCTTCCCGTTTCCACTCGTTTACCTTCCTCTCTCGCTCTTTGTTCTGGCGTTTGAGTCGCGGCGCACGATCACAATCGTCCTTCCCGACGCTCTGATCACTTTTAAGGCTGAACAAAATCTTTTTTTCCGGGTGACGGCCTTTGATAGCGCAGCTTACATTAGTTTAAAGAGAAACATGCAAAGAGGCGGAGCCTAAAAGTGGCGTTTAAAAGCAGAGGAAACATGGTTGTAGCTGCAGCCACGGGCGCTTAAAGACAACACAGATATTGTTGAAGCTAAATGAGCAAAATGTAAAGAGTGAATTAGAAAGCGTGAGACGGCGTTAACATCAGTGAGCATGAGCGCGGTGAGAGGAACATGTGCATCTTAGTGGAAGGCATGTTAATAAGTGGCCCGGGGCAGATTTGGGCTCCCACGGGGGGAGTCCTGCCCCTGCTCTGTAAAGCTCCTGTCTCTTCCCTAACCCGCCCATTAAACACGGTACACAGGTGGCTTATTAAACCACCGTGTCAGACGACCGCAGTGCGCTCAGATCATTCAGCGCGCCGCAGCGTCAGATGCACTGGTGTTATTGGTGTAGCCGGCCGCGTCTTGACTCTGCGGCACCTTTTAGTTCACGTTTAATGCTGAGTTTGATAAAACACTGCAGGGGATCTTAAAGATTTTTATCCCCAGACCCAAATTTGACAAATTTAGTCTCCATCCTGAGGACGCCGGCTCGTTAAAACAGGCTATTAGTCCCGTCTTATGGGGACCCACCAGACACACTCATTTCTTCTTTCTGTCGAATCCCAAGTCGTACTTATGAAAAGCTGCACCTCAGCAGAACGCCGTACTCTGTCTGGACTCGTGTTTATCAGCAGTCTTGTTTTATTTACTGAGAAGCTGAGACACACCCCCCCCCAAAAAACCCTCGGGTCCATTTTTATTGTTTTATCTCGTTATTTTTTCTTTCTAACTACATCCTCCTGCCTTTTTATTCTCATTAACAGCATAACTTCAGCAAGTCTCCCATGAGCATGGGCCCTCGAGAGCTGGGCTATGGGCTTGATGATGAGGAGCTGGACAACGCGAGCAAGTGAGTCTGAAGCCATTTTCAGTTTTGGATCGATATGTCAACATATGACAACTTGGGGTGATGGATTCAAAAGTTGGTTATGAGCAGAAGTGCTTTTGTCCTCCTTTTTTCTTTTTCCCTCGTGGTGACACTGCCCCCTAGTGGACACACTGCTGATGTCATTTGTATGATGTTGAGCAGCATGTTGCATTTGACCCTCTCATGAAAACGTGGTTATCTTGTGAAAAATGATCTCTTGGACGCGCGTGAGCACAGATGAAGGGGTGATCGCTCTTTTTCCTCCAAACGCAGGGTCTCCTCAGAGGACAGCGGCGACGTGCCGTCCTACAATGAGGACAGCGACGACTCGTACTCCCTCGATCTGGACATCGACTCCTCTCAGTCGGGCCAGATGAACCTTCTGGAAGAAATCCTGGATTCTCTGACGACCACGACGATGGACCAGGGAAGACTCAGCGCCGCCAAGAGTCTGGACTTCTTCTTGTCCGTGGATGATTTGGACTACAAAGCCCCGGTACGAATAAGTAGGACGAGTCTCTTTATACAGGAAGTAGAAATGCTTTTTATTTGCTAAGCTGTGAGTAAATCCAACGTATCTAAAGAAACTCATTCTGACTTGAGGTCAAAGGTCATCATATGCATTAGTCAATAAAGAATAACAGCGAGGGCGAACATGTGGTGACTCTCCTGCCTCTTGTTTGCCAGACCAAGCCCACAGCCTGCAGCGAGTCCAGACCTGCAGATGAGAGCGGCTGCAGCGGAGGCGGCGATCAAGGCGGGTGGAACACGGGTCAGGACGACACTGTGGTCCACGGGAAACACCTCCCACCGTCCCCACGCAGGCAGCCCACCAAGAGCAGCCTGAAGATGTCAAAGAAATCCGCAGCAGTCCCCGCGGCGCCCGCTGCTAGCCCACCAGCCCAGAGCGCCGACGTCTCAGTGCCGAATCTTCATCATTCCTCGCCCGCCGACCCCGACCCGCTGCCTACAGCGTGGAAACCGGATTGTTTCTCTTACTCGCCAACGCTGTCCCATCGAGTTGCACCTCTGCGGTCGTCCCCCACTCTCGCGCAAACCTACAGCTCCTCAGCATCTGCTTCCGACCCAAGCTGCTCTCCTGCACCGGAGGTGCGGGCGCGGACCATCTCGGACCCTCAAAGCGGCTCGGAGCCTCAGCAGGCCAAGAACCAGACGGCCTCAAGCTACGTGCTCAGGAGGAAGGTCATGTCCAAGGAGACGACGAGGCAGTACCAGCAGAAGGCCCTCCAGAGGCGGGAGAGCAAAGAGGGCATGGGGAGCCCGTCGAGGACCAGCCATTCAGCCGTGCAGGTCCCCTGGGAGAAGGAGGTGTCCAAAGACGGGCTCCTCGGGCTCGGCCTGTGTTTGGGTCAGGGTCAAGGCTCGGGGGCGGTGCAGGATCAAGGCCTCCTGGAGGAGATCGACTCCACGTGTTGCCTCGGCGCGGTCCTCCACACCAGCCTGCAGCTCTCGCAAGTTAACAACAGTCACCACCAGGTGCAGGGCGAAGCTGCAGACGACTCCTGAGTCGGTAAAACGCCACAGCTTTTACTCTTAAATCAGCAGCTTTCTGCAACAAAACGATTCTTTTCCCTTTGTTTTAATCTGGACACTCGGCTCCGAGCTTACGTCCAAACAAAAAGCCACAGAGCGAGCAGCAGGAAGAGGACGTGGGGCGCCGCAGAGATCTCCTCTACGATCCGTCTGCATATTTTAAACTCAAACCTGATTTATAGCGATTGGAAAAAAACAAATCAACTAAACGCCGTCGGCTCTTTCCTCTGGAATCGGATGCAAGTGCAGCGTCTCATGAACTGTGATCCAAACCACAAACCACAGCCAAACTGTTACCATCGTTTAACCTGCTTCACCAGTTCATGACTTCTTTAAAAAAGCAAACAAAAGTTACTTAAGCAGATTTTCAGTATTTCTTTCTAATGATCTTTAATAACGTTTTGTCGTCTAGTATTCTTCACATAGTCACCCAGACGACGCACTAAACGCGTTGTCGATAAAGTCGCGGCCGACGGAGGAGTTTGGAAAAGCCTCCGGAGCGTGTCGGGAGTAAGAAGGGACGCCGCGTCGCTCCAGACATTTCACATGATGATTCCTACCAGGTACTAAAGTCTTTAGCAAAAAAGCAAGTGGGCGGGCCTTCTGACACTCGCCGTGCGCTGCGCGACATGTCAGCCTTACACGGACATGTGATTTCTTTTTTAAACTCTGGTGTCTTAATCTGCAGATGCCACAGCAGGTACTTTGTAATCAGAATCACTGCGACGCTCAGATCTTCTGTCGATTTAATAGAATAACGAATGATACGTGATGTGCTTTAAGCTGCTGTCAGTCGCGTCCACAGTGACTCCAAACCTCCTCAGGACACTTTTCCCCCCAGTCAAAGGTCAAAGCCAGTATCCTGCTCCAGGCTTCTCTCCCCCATCACGACTCTCACTTTGACCTTAAAATTACAGCCAGTTGTTGGCGATTTCATGAGGTTTTACGCGGGTGAATAAAGGTGAACTTTCTAGGAGGTGCTCTATATTTTTACGATGAACAAATCCTCTGAAAAGACCAAAACGATCAGACTCCTGTGTTCAGTCTTTGGCTGCTTTTTGGTCTTTTCACAGGATTTGCTGACGTATCTTTCTTCGCCTTTCTCCCACGAGGGAATAACGGTCTGCGTAGGTCGGAGTCACGCTGCACTATAATGCAGCGGTTGATGATTGTACTGTAATGAAGCAATATAGTTCTCAGAGTAGCCACATGGATGTAATGTGCAGAGTCTGAAGTATTCCTGTAACAGACTCTCCTGTGGAGAGGAACGCCGCGTCCAGCCCTCCCATCATTCACTGCGTCACCGCAAACCCAGAAAGAAGGAGCGCTTTTTCCTTCTTTTCGGGAATATTACATTTATGGTTCGTTGTTCTTATGATTTATGCCAGACGCCAGTCGGTGTGGCAGTTTAATAGCAGCCATTTCTCCACTTTTTGAGTGCTGCTCTGCGTTAACGATTTGCTCATAAAATCACTGGCGTGCTTCTAAAAGCCCGAGAATCGGTTAGCGAATCCAAAACGGAGAAAAAAAGCTAAACGGACTCCAGAAGCGTTTGTGTGCTGCCCTTTATGCTCTGTAAACATTAAGAAAATACTTCTGTACTATGCAAACATGCCAAATACTAAAGTTTCTCTGAGAGTGATGCGATTTTACTTTAGTATAAAGTCACGATTGGACTGCTTTCTGCCCCCGAACGAATAAACAAACATCTAAAGAGGAAGCTGGTTTGTGCCTTACGCAGGTACGCTGTAGGAAGCTGGGCTGTTTCTGACCACCGCCCGGACCTGAGAAACTAACCTGACACCAACTTGTTTTCGCTCAGCTGGTTCCACTCAGTGGTTTTCGGGTTTCTTTGCTCGGTGGTCGCTGGGAATCTTCCCACTCGTGTTTAAGAGAAGATCTCTGGGTTACTTTATCCTTTGGTAAATGAGGTACTTTTCCTTTGGTTGTTAGCGGATTCCTTATGTTGTGTGTGTGCTCTTTTTTTTTAAATAAAAACTTGTGCTGAGCTTATTCTGTATTTAAAAAAGAACAATTCTCAGAGGAGTTGATTTCATAATGAAAAAGTTATTTTCAGCTGAATAGACGTATTTTTGCTGGCTTGAGTATATTTTACATGGATAATATATGATCGGTGTTGTATCGTGTAAAAAATTCTATCTAATATTTGAATGTTTTAGATTTTATTTTTGGAGGAAAAAAGAGATATTGACAAATGTCCCATGTAGCCGTTCATATTCAGATGGACGTACTGACGCCTGCTCGTGCACAGTAAACACGGCTGTGGCCGCGGGGACGCGCTGCTTGTGCTTTCTGTTGCTTTCATTTCAGTATTTCGCGCCTCCGTCGCCATCAAACTGAGGCTACGTCCACACGTACACGGGTGTTTTTGAAAACGGAGATTTGCCGTTTTCGTTTTAAAAAATAATCCCGTCCACACGTAAAGGCAGAAATGAAGGAAAACGCTGCTAGGAACATGCCAAAGCAGCAGGTGGCGCTATATTCCTAACCGTGCAGAAATGTTGGCCAATCAGAAGTCTAGAAGCCTCGGTGGGAAAAAGTAAACAAAGCTGGGGCATAGAAGCAGTGTTGCCAACTTAGCGACTTTGTCGCTATATTTAGCGAGTTTTCAGATCCCCCAAAAAAAGACGTGAAAGCGCATATCACTTTTACTCTCAACAAGCAGCGGGTGCTGTAACGCAGTCAGTTCTTCTTTTACTCTTTTACTGTTTTGTGGATCACAAGGTTTAAAACTACTTATAAACACACACACAAAGTAACTCCACCAGAGTGCCTATTTCGGGTCACTTTTGCCGGTCCAAGCCCGGGTAAAGAAGCAGGGTTGGAATTGTGACATTAAAAAACAATAATTGCTAAAAGAAATTTAATTTGTAGTTCTAAATAAATTCTAAATGCATTTAGGACGTTTTTTACTCACTTTATGTCTCGTCCACGATGTTATTTCTCTCTCCAACAACGTAGGTTACAATTACATTAGCATGACCAATTATGCAAATTAGGTGATGACGTCATTTAGCGACTTTTAGGACAACCAATAGCGATTTTCCTTACTGAGGAGTTGGCAACACTGCATAGAAGCAGAACCGAGTCGTATGTGTGGAGGGACAGTAACTGTGTGTGTATATGTAAGCATTTAAACACTGCAGAGAGAATTAACAGTAACAGTGTTGTAGAAATTCATTTCACCGGAACAATAACGTGGCGCACACTGTGACGTCAAAAAATGCGCACACCTTTGACGCTGCGTTTTCTCCGTTTTTCTCGTCCACACGTAAATGCAAAAACAGAGTTTTAGAAAATCTCCACCCTGGCCAGAATTTTTAAAAAATCTCCGTTTTCAGTGACCGAAAACGCCGTTTACGTGTGGACGAAAGGTGCAAACATAGAAAAATCTGCGTTTTCAAAAATACCCGGGTACGTGTGGACGTAGCCTGAGAATGGTGGACGTGAACATCCGGTGTCGTATGTTACGCTTACGTCGCGTGTTGGAGTGAAATGTAACGTTTCATGTAAAATGTAAAAAACAAAACTAGCTACTGTAAATCTGAGGGAGGGTTGAGGGGGAAATATCTGAGTGTCCAGCTGCTGAAGATCATTTGAGAAGCTTTACACTAAAATAAAACCCCGAGCGTGTCTGACTCTGTAAGCGGGACTCGGATTGTCCTGAAAGCGTGTATTTGCAGTGAGTGGGAGGTGGTGGATTATGTAGCATCTTTTACTGAGTGGGTTCATGCACAGGTTCTTCTTTACAAAGATGACGATGTCACGACTTTTACACTGAATGTTACAGTCGGCAATTAAAAAAAAAATCCCCCTCCCCCGCGTCTGGGAATCGTACTGACGATCAGCTCGTCGATGATGCATTTATTGATTTTCTTGATACTGTGCACACTTGCATGTTCCCGCTGCAGAGGAAACAACTGTCTTAAATAACTGAGGTCAGTCTGATGTGCTATTGATGAGTAACCTGCACACCATGTATGCACTGTGAACTGAAATAAACGATACTGTTTGATGCTTCTGCATCTCCCGACTCCTGACCTTTGTGCTCACGTGGACAGAATCAGTATTTGATGGTGGATTACAAACCACACGGGGACTTCCTGTGGTGTGGATCCGTTTTAATCATTTCATTGGGTGATGTTCTCAATAAACAAGGCTATAGCTCTAAATAACAACCTCAGAGTTTAGTTTGTATGTGTCACTCTTCTCAAATGTGTTTGCGAGGGGCAGCCAATCAGAAGAACAACGTCACTTAAAGGGGGAGGAGCAAGAATAGTTTAAGAAACCCAGGAATCAGTCCGAGGATGGAAGTACAGACGTGGAAATGACCGGAAGACGTTCTGCTTTGTAGACGTCGAGTGAATGACAACAAACTCAGTTTAATAAACATTTTGATCAAACTCAAAAGTTGAAAATGGAAAAATCACAGTAATAAAAATAATCATTACAGTATGTACAACTTCAATGGCTGCCTAGACAAATATAATGCTACTAATCCTAAAACATGAATCTGGGACTAAAGAGCTGCCACTGAAAAATGAACTTGGCACCAAAGTGGATTCATCAGAAAAGCACAAACAGTTTATAATCGTCCTGTTGGGAACGAATCCCACGAAGCTTTTCTAGCTTCCGCCTCTACAGCGCAGAGGTGCCCAGCGTGCAGACATCGTGGCCTACTCTAAAATACTTGATCCAAGACATAACCAGCCCGTCCTTATACACACTCGCGGTGCTTTCATGATCGATGTGTTACTGAGAGGCGGAGCAGTATGTTTGATTCATTCATTCACAGAAAAAGCAGAACAGTAGCAGGTTTATCTGGACTTGTTTCCAAATGAGGCTTGAAGACGATGCGTTCATGTGCCCTAAATTCCAGCGTTTTTTTCCTTTCAGCGTTCGCTGCTCCATCAATCCTAAATATATGGATCAGACACAGATGTGACACACGCAGATGCTCGTGTGGAACCAGGTGCAAAGCGTCACAAAGATGGATGAAGGTGCCGGAAATGAAAACGCCGAGATCTTCCTGCGTATATGCAAATAAAGACAGGCGGCGGTGATTTAACGTGGAGCCTCCGCGTCTCCACCGAGACTTCCTGTTCAAACTGCACCACTTATTTGTCATTGCTACCTGGACCACATTCTGCATCTCAAATCAGTCTCTCCATGGGCGGCGGCTGCGTGATGCTCCACATCTCCACCCGCGACCCTTCCTTCTCCTGCCGGCTGGGACTGTAGGTGCCGTGGGTGGCGCGGCGATTTAGGGCTACTACCGCACCCACAGAGGTCAGGACGATGGCCAGCAACAGGACGACGGACCCCAGACTGATAGACAACAAGAGGTCAGAGGTCGAACCCTCCGAGGTCAGCTGAGGAGAAGAAAGACAGGGACGAGTCAGGGAGAGAGAGAAAAACGTCTCGTGCCAATGTTTTTGAGAACACATGCTTTATTCCCCCGCCTCCCTTTCTCACACACTCCCTTCCTCTCCTGACTCCTTTACGCTACACCAGGCGCTCCAAGTGCTGCCAACGTGTTGATGGATGTGTTTCCCAGCTCAGCAGGTGGGTTGCGACCACCAGGAGCCTCGAGTTGCCGCGGACTCAAACCTCCCTCCGTCTGCCGCCTCTCTCGCAGTTTGGCTGGCGCGAGCGTCAGCCCCAGCGTCAGCCCCAGCATCGCCACCGCGATTGCCAAGCCAACCAGATACGGTGCCAGCACGGCGGTCACCGGCGAGCTGTGTGGAGCACGCTCCGTCTGTGAAGGATCACACACACACAGGCGCAATCTTTGCCGAGGATCCCATCAGCACACACACACACGCCCAAAATAACTCGAGCAAACATGCGCACACGGCTCCTTCAAAGCAGCACTGAAAGCTGCAGAGTCTGAGTTGTATGTGTGGACTTTGATGACTTGCTAATATTCTTATCTAACTCAGCCTCGCACACATGCAGAATGCAGCATCCTGCACGCAAACGCACAGAAGTGAGACCCCAACGACTCAGGATGTGCTACAGCTTTCCAGCAGGGGGAAGCTGAGCAGCAGATGCCCTTAAAGCTACATCAGCTGTGCTGGTTGGTGATAGTTGTGGTTCTCTGAGCGCCTGCTACAACAGCACAACAGCTGTAAGTCTCACTCGGTAACACTTGCTGACAGCATCTTCATAACGACACACGGGGCTGCGAAAAATTATCTCAGAAGTCAGCAAAGTTTACAGCGAGCAATCAACATGGAAACATAATTCTAATAAAAACACAACCATCCGTATCCCGAGGCAAAAAATAACTTCTGCGCTCACGCTTGATGCTGTAGACATTAGAGTTTCTCCCCCCTCGCTACAGGTTCTTTGTTGACTCCTGGAAAGTGCTTACCTGTCACTGCAGCACACTCGCCTGTCAGAGCGAGTGTGACACGAGCGAGCTGGAGCAGCCTGCAGCCAGGACCCGCCATCAGTCACCGACTGCCACACACAGACCCAGAGATGTCTAACTAACCAGTCTCTAAGGTACGTGTCGAGGCCACCCTGAAGCCTCTGCAGAGCGGCTCCGCACACAGAGACGGCGGCAGCAGTGCTTCCCTGCTGTCAGCACTATCAGCCTGCTGTGTGTGTGGCTGCCAGATAAGCTGCCCTCATAGGTTTCTGTGAAGAAGACCCAACTTGTGTGAATGCCACCAGCTCTCTGCTGAAAGTGCACTTCAGCGCCAGATGCTGCGTTTTTGCTGGCAAAGCACATTTCTTCCTCTGTGCTTATCTCGCGCTCCAAGGATGGCCACATCAGTGCCGACGCTGAAAAACTGCCTCCCATTTCCTCCCCCGAAACTACCTGCGCTTGCAGAAGACACACTCGCACGCAGACTTGTAAAAATACAAGATGGAAGAGAGCAGGTGTACACGGAGAGGCCACTGCATGCACAGAAGTATGTGAGGATTACACTGGTAATCTTCAGGACACTGAGCACAAACAATCATCAGTTTCTCTGCAGCAGCGACAGGCTGGAGGAGTCGCAGACGCATGTCTGACATGTTCCAACCTACAGATATAATAAACTATCCATTAGGGCTGCCACAAACGATTATTTTGATAATCGACTAGTCACTGATTATTTTTGCGATTAGTCGACTAATCAGATCATCATCCATTGGACGTAAAACGTACAGCTTATTGCACCAGCAGCATCTGCTCTTATATAACTATCATTAGCTTACAGCTTTAAGTGTTTAAGGTCTATGCTAACTAAAAATAAAGACAAGATGATAGTTTATTAAATTTTAATGAAATTTGCAGATTGTTTCGGTGAAGTTTAATAAACTCCTTGCTATCTAAAATATAACAGGACACCGGAGTAAATTCTCGAGCATCTCACACTTCTGATAATCAGCTGTCTGCTTGATGTTTATTCAGCTGTGTAAAAACTATAACTTTAATCTCAGCCAAACCGATTTACTCAGGAACAAATAAAATACTAAAAAAGCCAAACAATAACATTTTTAAGTTATCTAAGTGACTTATATATCATGTTTAACCTGAGTAGTGAAAGACGGCGGTGGGTTTGAAAACGATTAGCCGGGAGTCCGGTGCTCTCACGGCTCTAGTTAGCCTAGCTCCCGGCTAGCTATCGAGCTAGTGGGTAACAGACGTCTCCGAAAACGTCGGAGCGCTTTTGAAAATATGTGGTGTCTTGATAAACTGAGCAGATATTTGAGGTTTACATAGCTACATTCTCGCCTGAAAATATGTTAAACGTTTATTTTGTGACCCAGAAAGAATAATAAGAGTAATATTAAAACTAACTAGCTGCCGCCATTGTTGGAAACTGAGCTGGGCTGCGCTATGAATTCTGGGACACAGCTTCTTCTTCTTCTTCGGGGTTTAACGGCAGCTGGCATCCTTGTACATGCAGTGCTGCCATCTTCTGTTTCAGTCCGTTATTACACTCTTAAATCCTACTACTTATTCCTGCGTCTTTTGGGATCTTACAAAGCTTCAAACGACGCGTCGACTATTAAATCAGTCGTCGATGATTTTAATAGTCGACGTAATCGTGACTAGTCGACTAATCGTGGCAGCCCTACTATCCATATGACCTAATTATCATTTAGTCCCATTATATTTATATTTCCAACCCTCTTGTTAAGAAATTATAACAAGTATAAAAGGAAAGCTTTGTTCTCATGGTGACGGTCTTTATCTACTACTGTGTTCTGTTACGTCAGCTGCTCTGTCTGGTAATAGTTTTTAGCTTTCAGTGTATCCATAGATTTACCTTTTTATAGCCATATCTGACTATTTTAGCTATTTTAATGCAGTTATTTCACCTTATTTGCCTCATGTTTGAAATGTAAAAATAATTTTAGCAGAAATAGATATAAATTTCTCAGGATATACTGCCGCTTAATTTCCTTTTGTGGCAGTTTTCCATTATATTCCTCTATATCTGCAAAGACTTGACTTTCCCTGGTAAGTACGGCGTTAAACATTCATTTAACTATAATTTAAAGCCTTCATACACATCGGTCAGTCATTCAGTCCAAACACAGAGCGTTGTGTCAGGATGGGGAAATCTGAGGTTCGAGTGCAGCAGCAGTGCCTCTGTTACTGATGACACATGAGAAAGCAAAACTTCCAAACAGCGGTTTTAAGACTAGATGTGAAAACCTGGGAGCCTGTCCTTCATGCACAGATACGTAAAAACGCTGTAGCTGTGTTTGTGTGTTTGCGTGCACTTGTGGCTATTCTGGGATAAACTCACTCGGCATCTTGTTAAATGAGATTAAGAGTCGGTTTGGTGTGGCAGCAACCAGCTGACCTCAGCGTGTCCACTCCTTCAAACGCAAACACACACTTAGAAAATCTGAGTTTGACCTTCAGCTGTAATTTCTCCTAATATGGATTTTTGAAGGGAAACCGACAAAATGTGCGATTATGTGAAGGAAAAAGTTAGTCGAGAGAAACAAAGAGAGGACAGACGAGTACAAAACAATCAAGGCTGAAAGGTTTTTATTTGACGAGAACAAACAGAGACGACAGGCAGACGGGACACAACGATGGATTATGATGGAGGAAACAGACAAACGAGAAGTTACATGGATCATGCAGCATGATGTCAGCACAACAAGACTGAAAGACAAACAATAAACACACAAAAGTCTACAGTGAGAGAGAGAGACATACAAAACGCAATGAAACGGTGACCACGGCAGCGGTAAATGTTGATAGGAAGCGTTGCAGCGGGGCCACGAGAGAATTTAGGCTTAAAATATCTGCGGCTCAGACAGCAAAGTGTTTTAGAGACAAAAAACTCCTTCTTTGGTACAAAACAGCACACAGTAGTCAGTCAGTCAGTTGGCGCAGTGCTCTGAACGCACATCAAGAACAAAGCGAGACATCTTGTTGTCTTCTAGCCCCTCTAGGTGCCTTTGTAACTACAACACTGTTTTTCATAGTTCACAAATGGATCCGTACGGAGCTCCCAGAATCCAGCTCAGACGAGACTGACAGGGTAGCTTCACGGAGGAGCAGTATAAATAACTCAGGGATCCGTAATGTTCCTCACCGAGGAGTGCTTCCCTACACGAAACAATAACCCTCACATTCATCTGCTTTTTCTCTGCACTGTCGGTCTGGACTATGTCCTGGACACGGTGAGGGTGACAGGTGATGGATTGTGATTGGTTACGACCTTTAGCTGCTCGTCTGTGATACTGTTTCTTATCATCTACTGCAACATGTACGTTTAATAATATGCATATATGCAGGTACATAACTATATTTAATAAGGTGCCGCTTATTTAATATCATTTTAAGGCACAAGTCGTTCTGTGGAGTGTTTTGGATTATAGCCCGATCAATCAATTTGAAAGCAGCCTGACGCACGTGCGCGCACAGACTCAGTCGTTTCCTCCCCAGTCCACCTCCGGCTCGTCGTCCAGCCTGAGGATCAGGTAGGAGAGCAGCTGGAAGAGGTTCTGCCACAAGAGCAAAGCCACGTAAAAGTAAATGTCGCTTACGTCCGTCTGGCACACGTCTCCGGCGTAGCTCATGTCGCACACGCAGATAAACTTGTTGATGAGGTTGCGGCAATAGCCTCCGTTCAGACACGGGTTGGACTTGCACTCGTCGACCTCCTGCTCGCACCTGAAACCACAGCATCACAGAAGAACTCAGACCACAGCCACACTTCAATGAAATGCAGATCCACAACTTCTATTAACGTTCGATTGTTCTTAAACCTGCTGTAATATTGGATAGTTCCCAAATGTTCCCAGCTTTGCATTAGGGGGAAAGAGGTAAGAGAATCTGCACCATTTATTTATCCTCTTTGGGTGGAGGAGGCACTAATATCAAGCATGACGTGAGACGCTACATGGATCAAAGAAACTGCACAGGAGCTGCTCGGCCATGGAAGCCCGAGCCGGAGGAATCTTGCAGATTTTGTGCCGACGTTAATGCCAGAGGAAGTTTGGAAGCGTTGGAGACTTTTACGCACAAAAGCTTCAGCGCTCTGCGACTTTACGTCGTTTGCCACGTCATAGACGAGTTGCTGTAACTTGCAGTAATTCCACAATCTGACACGGTGACAACATGCATTTGTCTTGTTTCCTACCGGTGCCCGATGAAGCCTGGTGGACAGTCGCAGGAGAGCTCGCGGTCGGTGCAGTTGCCTCCATTGAAGCAGGTGTAATTCCTGGTGTCATCGCCGCACACAGAAACAGGAAGCTTTGGCCTTCTGTGGGAAAAGTTTAAAGCACAACTTTGTCAGTCTGTAGCTCGCATTGAAACGTTCAGCAGATTTGTTTCGCCGGCTTTATGTTTGCCGGAAGCAGAAGAGATGGCCGAGCGGGAGGTGCATTATTCAGCCTCCCGCTGGTCCCCACAGGGGAGACAAAGAGACTTAAGAAGCGACCAGGATAATAAGATTATAGCCCTCTGGCAACGAGTCACCAGCAGGACGTCAAATCACACGTGCAGGAATGAAAAAGCCGACTTCTTTCTCTGTGGCCTCTGTAACCTTCTGTTTGCCTCGAGCAACAACAGCTCTGCCGGCAACTTGAAGCTCATCCCTCAACGGTTACAAAACACACTCTCACTTGAACAACTTGATCATTTTAAACTACAGCTGTCACTCATTTGAAAAAGTGGTTGGCTCACTTTTAAAAGTGCTAATATTTGCCTTTGCTTTGCATTTTGTTCCACACAAAAAAAAAGCGAGGGAAGGCTTCACAGCTGACATTTGAGAGACAAATATCTAACAGGAAACAAACACCTGGGAACACGTGAAAAATAAAATAATAATAGTAAAAAAAAGCCACCAAAAAACAACAACTCACACATTTTTGACAACGATGTACCACGGAATCTCTTCAACGCGTTCGCTGCAGAGGAAACAGAGAGAAGATGGTGAGGGGAGGAAGAAAGAGGCGCAAACAAACGAGACAAACAAAAGGAAGTCGTTTTCACACACAAACTTGAAAGCAGCCTGGATGTTCCCAGTAAAGGGAGATAGCTTGACTGGTGTGGCTTGCTTAGCGAGACACTTGCAAAGGTGTGCGAGAAACAAAAAAACGGAGGCAAAATGCAAGAGGCTGTGTGTTTACAGGATAAATGCTCGGAGGCGTTCCCCCCGCTGGGTCTCAGAGGCGAACGCGAGATGACAGAGGGGGAAAGAAACTGGCGCTGAACCAGAGAGCCTTGTGTAGTGAGCAGACTGGGGCCTTTTTCTGGCTGACACTAGAATAGAAATGCAGCTTCTGAGGCGCTCACCGCAGGCGTGGTTGAAATGCTGAACAGAGGCAGAGATGTGGAGACATTTTGCAGTGAAGATTGTGTTTGTGTTGTGCTGCAGTCCCCTGTTGGTGCAATTTTGTAGCATTTATTTGTGCATTTTGTGTTTCTAACCACAGCTTTCACTGCACTTCACAGACATCTTTGAAGAGTGAAATATTAATAAGGGGATTTCTTTCCCTCTTTGCTCATCTGCATGTTGCATCCTCGCCCACTAACGTTTTATTTCACTCTGTCTGCGTCGCT
Organism: Neolamprologus multifasciatus; assembly: GCF_963576455.1. Taxonomy (NCBI): domain Eukaryota; kingdom Metazoa; phylum Chordata; class Actinopteri; order Cichliformes; family Cichlidae; genus Neolamprologus; species Neolamprologus multifasciatus. Next base: position 38,411,566 of record NC_140455.1, read on the forward strand.
GCTTTACTCACCGTAGCGAACAGCTACACTTACCTGCAGAGAGGTCCGGTGTAGTTCTCCGCACAGAGGCAGGCGTACCTGTCGGGCCCGTGCAGACAGGTGCCCCCGTGGGCGCACAGGTGGTTATTGCACATGTCAGCCTCTTCCTCGCAGTTCGCGCCCGTGTAGCCAAGCTCGCAGGTGCACTCGTAGCTCCACCCGGCGACGCTGCAGTTGCCGTGAACGCAGGGATTCGAAGCGCAGGTGTCCAGGAAGAAGTCGCAGTGTCTCCCGGCCCAGCCCTCGGGGCAGCTGCAGTTGTACGCGTTGAAGAGGTCCTGGCACTCCCCGCCATTCAGACAAGGGTTCGGATAACACACAGAGGCCCCGCCGCAGCCGACGAGCGGCGCTTGCGGCGACGTCTGGACGAACTGCTCCTCCTGCATGCGGGGGAGGTTCACGCCAGAGGAGCCAAAGTAAGAAAGGGCGATCCCACCCAGCTCCACGGTGCCCAGACAACCGGCGAGGGACCAGCCGGTGTCGGGGGCCAGTCCCCCCAAGAAGATGTCCACCCCCTCTCTGAGGAAGTCCAGGTTGCCTCCTCGGCTGGTGGAAGTGCTGGCTTCTTCGACGTCTTCATCGAGCACCAAAGTCCACCGAGAGGTTTGCGCCCATGGCGCCGCCATGAGGAAGTGGACACTGTGCCATTCGCCGTCGCTGACACTGCTCCTGCTGCTCAGGCTGACCGTGGATACACCCTCCTCTTCGTAGGTGCTCTGAAGCTCCACGAAGAGGAAACCATCTTGGATGGAGACGGTGATGAAAGCGGAGCCCTCCTCGGCATGTAGGATCGCTGCATTACGCCTCCGTGCGCGCAGGTTTAGGGAGAGGCTCGTCAGGTTGCGGGATATGCGACCGTTCCCCCGGTAGGTCAGCACGGTGCTGTCGTTCAGGAAAGTTGCATTGGAGTAACCTAAGAGACGAGGACACAATACCTGCCGTGAATATTTGCACAATGTTCACTTTGTCATAAATGTTTTTGTTGTGTTTTAGTTGCGATGTCATTTACCGAGCACTGAATCAAAACAGTAAACCTGTCAATGTGGGGCGGGGGGACTGATCCAGCGCTACACTGTATCAGCGAGACAATATTATGTAAAAATAACGGTTTTTATTAGATACACTTAAATCTAAAATCCTGAGATAATCACAAACACTTTTCATTCAAAGATGTTTGAACGACTCTGCTGGTTGTTTCCACAGACCAGCAGGTTGCTGAGTGTCTTTAAACAGCTACTGATGTGGGATTTTCACCAGTTTATCAGTTAATCGCTGCATTATGAGAAACAGACTGCATGTAATGGCCAACCAGACCCCGTTCAATCACAGACTGATGACAGACTGACTCCGCCTCAGTGTTGGCGTGCTCGACAATCTCAGTGAAGTTTATCTGATTGGATAAAACAAATACTGACAAAGTTTGTGGATATAATTTGATGTTTAAAAAAGGCGGTAAATCGCAAAATGTTAAAAACTGTAAGTGAACTGCGAGAATATCGTATTGTGGGGTGTCTGATGACCAGAGATGGGTAACCCGTTACTGTAATCTGATTACTTTTTCAAGTAACGAGTAAAGTAAGGGATTACTATTGCAAAAACGGTAATTAGATTACCGTTACTTTCCCGTAGGAACGCTGCGTTACTGCGTTACTAAAACCGTGATTTTTTGCGAGAATGTCTCATGACAGTGACGTAAGCGAGTGTGACGTTCGTGACAACAGCTGTGTGCAGATCAACAATGGATCATATATCGAGTGCAGAGAGAGTATGAGCGTGCAGCGTTTAAAGCGTGGAAGTACTGACCTTACTTTGAGTTTGATTCCATAAAAAGTGACAAAAACATTAGTGTCCGTTGTGCGTGGGAAGAAAACTTCTTTTTACAGCGAAAAAACCCCTAAACTTCCAAACAAGCACCGAGTAGCTACAACGTAATGGGAAACTCACAGAGAAACTCGCGGATTCTTCCACTGACCGCTGCACACCTGCACCAGGGTAACCCTCCGCCTACCCCACTCCTGCTTTACAGGTGAAAATAGAGCAACAGGACCGCTAGTCTTTGACTTTATTTATTTTCTGCTGTGTTTTACTTGCATCTATTTGAAAGATTGAGTGTAAACACACAAAATATTTTATTTTATGTGCTGGAATGTGCAGAAAATAGGTTTAAATATTAAACTAATTTCTTCCAGTCAGAGAATGTTGCAGATAATTAAATGTTTGCTTGATGCATAAAGTTAAAAGATTAAAACTAATAAAACAAGTTTTAAAAAGAGACTTTTCCATTTGATTACATTTTGTATGATGATTATGCAGAAAAAGTAGAATTGGGCTGAAAGATCTATCACTTTATCACCTATTCAGGTTGTAAATCGTGTTTTTAAAAAGTAACTAAGTAACTAAGTAATTAATTACTTTTGAAAATAAGTAATCAGTAAAGTAACGGGATTATTTTTGGGGGGAAGTAATCAGTAATTACTTACTGATTACTTTTTTCAAGTAACTTGACCAACACTGCTGATGACTCCCACCTTTAGTCGGCAGTATTACAGTACGACAGCTACCTGTCTGATAACAGTAAAAACTCTTTACTGTAAATACAAGCAGTAAATATCTGCAACTCTGTAATAACGGAGACACACAGCAAATCATCACTAATTCCAAAAAGAGGATAAGCTGGCATCAGACAGATCCTACTTTACGGATCACATAGGGAATACTGTGTGGGCAGATTAACGTCAGTATATAACAGCGCTGAGTCACTTGGTTACATAGTAGCCAATTAAGACCATAAAGGCTAATTAAACAAACAAGGTCAAAGATTCGGTAACGTACATTCACTGGGCTCTTACGTAGCAGAGAAACACTTTTAGCCCAGAATACTGGATCCCACTTATGCAAAAGGAAATCATTCAGAGCTCAGTTCAGTCTGTTTATTACTCTCGACCTTCGCTTTGCCTTTGAAGGCAGTTGGACTTGACTTTAACACAGCTCTGCTTTTGTAACCGACGAATCCTCGAAGGTCACTCACATTCATAGCCGTGGTTCAGCATCCTGCACTCTGCATCTGTGGGGCAGGGGGACAGCTCGCACCACTTCACCTCTTCACAGCGCCGCCCTGATGTGTTGGGGGGGCAGGTACAGGTGAAGTCGTCCCACTTGGAGTAGCACATCCCTCCGTTGAGACATGGATTCCTCTGACAAAGAGATACGATTTCAGAATTACAATCTAGATTTAATATCTGTGTAATGTCCACACTACACCAACACTGTGCAGGTTCACTCACACTGCAGATGTTGTCTCCAGAACACCCCACAGTTACGTTCTCCATGACCTCAAGAGGATAAGATCTCACTGTAGCGTCCAGCCCAAAGAACTGCAGCCTCCTGTCGCTGATCCTCAGGTCCTGAACGCAGCCTTTGAAATATCCACCGAACGCCGCGGTCTCCTTCGCCTCCAGCAGACCTCCCACATACACCGTGTCACCTGCTTGGACACTGACCGGCGTCACCTCCACACGCCCCTGTTCCCGAGCCCCCACATACAGCACGATAAGACCATCCGCCGCCACCTCTACGCTCACAAAGTGGGCTTCCCCATCGTCAATCGCATCCGCTGACTTCAGGCTTTCGTATTTATCGAGCTGAACTGCGACCACGCCACCTTCCAACCACACGTGCAGGTAAGCGTCGCTGCTGTTGGCAAGCACCAAGAGGAGCCCGCCGCTCCTCCGCGTGCGCAGGAAGAAGGAGATGGAGAAGCTGTCGACCAGGTCGTCAGTGACGGTGAACGCTGCAAAACTGTAAGCGTCCTCGTTCCCGAAGCGGGCGGTCACATGTTCTGCAGAAAGCAACACAGGGGTGAACAACAAGTGAGCTGGATGAAGGTCGGTACATAAAAAGAGCTTTTCAGCTCGTCAGCACTGGGAAAGAAGGAGTCTGTGCAAGTTCTCATTTCTCCATCTGTCTTCTGAAATCTGAAGTATTGAACAGCTGAGGGTTTTTTCCACAAAAGGACATTCTTATTGGTCAACGCTAAGCTGAGTCTATCAGGTGGAAGTTTAGGCCTGTCAGCACTTTCCACCCTAATCTAAACACTTGTACATGTTAGCAGGTTTGAGTAGATGTTTGGTTGATGTGCAAGTAAATGTTGGTCTAAATCCGCCCATCAGTAAAGACTCAACAGTCTTTGAAGCAGCCATGGTGGGAAAACTGATGAAAACTGTTCAAACCTGTAACATATTTATTGTTCAGGTTATGATGGATCGATCGGTTTACTGAGCACTCGCTATTTTACAGTCTGGCATTTCCTTGCACGTCAGTCCCTAAATAGATTGCCTTAATCTAGTTCTTCACATAAGAGGATCTTCCCCTTAGCGTGACTTTTGACAGACTTCATCTCCGACCTCCTCCTGACTCACCCAAGCAGCTAAAGGTGCTTTTAGTGCGCCACTTTTGCAATTTGATAAGCGAGACCTTGAGTTCTTTCCTGCATGCCCAACAAGTGGGTTAAGTTGCAAACTTACCCTCCTCACAGTCGTGCCCCTCATAAGGCCTGGCACACCGGCACTCGTAGCTCTGCCACATGTTTACGCACTCTCCTTTGTTTTGGCACGGCACATCCAGGCAGCGGTCCCTGTAGCTGCAGCCCGGGGACACGTTGACAGCTGAGTCGCTCAGCCACTGCTCGGGGATGACGAGCTGCCAGTCCACAAACACGTCCCGCATGCATCCGATGAATGGAGTAAACGCATCGTACTCGCTGAGGCCGCTCGAGTCTCGAGGCATTCCTCCAATAAAAGTGCTCTGAGGGGATGAAACAAACCCCACCAGCCAGCTCTGGACCGCGGCCGCTCTGTGGCACGACTGGCTCGCACACCCCACAGCGTCATCTAGTAGTTTAAGGCTTAGCACCCAGTTTCCAAGCACAGCCTCTACAGAATACCACTTTCCATCTGTGACGTTGTGCGGAAGCTCGAGAACCTGGCTCGGGCTTTCCGCCCCAGCAGAGGCCTCCCTCCTCAGCGTGAGACGCAGCTGCCCCCCCTCCAGCTCCAGGCTCAGCTGCAGACCGCTTGTGATGGTGTGAAACAACAGAGCTCTAGGCAGAAAAGTCTTGAAGCTGAGAGTGATGTTGCAAGTCACTTCAGTGTCCACCAGGGGGCTCTCCAGCAGCAGGTAACCTTTGCGCTGGAAGGTAAAAGCTGTAGGGGTCATACAGAGAGGCCCGGCGTACCCAGGTGAGCAGGAACAGGTGTATCCATGAGTCCCGTCCAACAGGAAAGGAGAGCAGGAGCCTTGGTTCTGGCATTCATGGCCTTCACAACCCACTAACTTCACATCGCAGTTAACACCTCCGTAGAGGACGCCATCACGACTCGGCTTGAGGCAGCGGCAGGTGTAGCCCCCAATGTGACCCTCGCATCTGCCCCCATTCTGGCACGGACTGGGCTCGCACTGGTTTATCACCTCCTGGCAGAGGGAGCCTGTAAAAGAGGCGCACAGCACAAACACATACACACAATTAAACACTGTTACTACAGCTGTTATATAACAACAAACAACTTTCCAGGTATAAATGAGGTTCTGGATTATTATTCCCACTACACTTGTCTCCCTGTTTACCACTCGTGGTACCAGGTAAACTATCTTCTGCAGTCAAGTGAGCCCACCTGACTCTCAGCTGTTAAACATCAACACACCTGCTTTGTTTTTTGCCCTCTACACCACCCTGACACCACAGCAGTTTCCTCTCTTTACGTTTGTACCTACAGCTCTACGCACATGCTGGAGGTGGTGAAATTTGCTGCTTCAGTCAAATTCAATCAGTCAATAAGCAAAGATGACAGACAGGTGTAACTCAATGTGTATTATGTAATACTAAAGCTACTGGTACAAGTACCGCTGTTACCTGTTCCAAGCAACCAAATCCCCCAAATCCATGGCGCAGGTGTCCACATCATGCCGTCAGGTTTCCCCCCAGAAAAGCCTCAAAGTTGTCTAACAGCACCATGTTATGTGGCGTGTGTGTGTTTACGGGTCGTCACGGTGGACGCCTGATCCTTGTCTGCTTCTCTAAAGCATGAAGGGCTGAATAGCTCCAGTCAGGAGACCAGAAAAGCCACATCCCCGGGGATTAAGCTAATGCTATTTGGCCACCTCACTGAGTCAGTGCCCCTGCAACTTGCAGAGTCCATTTCTAGAACACAGTCTCAGCAGGCATCAGCTCACACTTCGTACCTCCGGCCCCGGATCAAGCAGTCTTGTGCAAGCAGAATTTGAAGCTTTTCCAACAGAAAGAAAACTTTTGATGAAACAAGCCTGCTGCTGTGTTTCCCTCAGAAACGCCAACACTTACTTTATATTACGTTACCGCTTAAGTAACATCCGGTCAGTGGTACCTACTCACCAAATATTCTACATTTATTTTAGATTTAGTTAGTGTGACAAAGTGTGTTTGTGTGTGTTTTTAAACTACCACCAGGGGGCACCAAAGTGAGCACATTTCAGCACCTGACAGCTGTTCATGCTGTCATTTTAATCTGGGCATAAACGCTGTCCATGGTCCTGTTTCTGGATCCATCTGAAGACACCGCGTATTTCTTCATCTTCAAGCTGATCTTGCTTTTTCTGATCAATTAACTCTTTAAAAAGTGGAACCGTGCGAAGGCATGTATATCTTTAAGATCACTGCCCTCAATTAACATGGTTTGTTAACAAGCTCTTTATTCAGATGCCACATTACAGTTATGAACAGAATAATTCGTTTAGTGCTTCGATGTTATGCTCAATCACGTCTGAATTCTCAGAGAAGTTCAACATGCCGGCTCAAAATTTGTGAATCAGCACAATTTTGGTGATTTTTGGAGGTCGGTCATTATGAACACAGGTCCATACATACGTGTCAGAGTCCAAGTCTTTCAAACGTGATTGATTGAGATATGACCGGTTCAGTTTGTCAAACGAAAATAACCTACCTGTTGTTCCTGGGGGACACCTGCAGACGTAACCTGCAGACTGCTTGTGGTCATAGCTTTCAGGCAGAAGAGGCTCACTGCCATACAAGGCATGCCAAGATCTCTCAATGCAGCTGCCGCCATTTCTGCAAGGGCCGCTGCCACACTCACTGATGTCTGTCTCACAATGACGGCCCTCAAACCCTGGAACGAGGAAGGATATTTAATGTGATCAACACTACATGTGATGTTCGTTAAAGATAAGACGGGGACAGGCTGTTCTGGACAGAGCTCGTTGTTTTTCAGGTGTGAATAAGTTCAAATGCCTCAGTGTCCTTGTTTATTATTCTCCACATTATTTGACCAAGAGAAGAGCTTCCTTTACCAGGCCAGCATTCACAGGTGTAGTTCCCTCCATTGTCCTTACAGATGGCGCTATTAAAGCAGGGTTCAGAGTAGCAAGGCGGTAGCGGTGTCTCACAGTGTGGGCCGGTGAAGGCTGTTTGAGAGCAGTCACAGCTGTAACTGAGACAATCACATAACAAGACAGTCGGGGTTTTTGTCATTTATATTAATAAAGTTATTTAAAACATTTCCTTTGCTTTGTTTATAGATCTCATTAGAAGCTACTCATTGTTGAAAGACCACACTACTTACTCATTCACTCCATCTATACACAGAGCCCCGTTTTGGCAAGGGTGCTCTTGGCACTCATCAGTGTTGATTTCACACCGTTGTCCTTGGAAACCGGTGAGACAGGTGCAAGTGAAGCCACCAACGTAGTCATGGCAACTGCCTCCGTTGAGGCACGGCCGTGACTGACATTCGTCAATCTGGATCTCACAAGTTGCACCTGTGAACATCAAAGCGGTACAGATGTCAGAGGGCAGGCGAGCCTGAGGGCAGAGGGTGGAAACGGAGAAAGCTTTCATGTGGACTGCTGTGCTGTGCTGTGCTGTGCTGTGCTGTGCTGTGCTGTGCTGTGCTGTGCTGTGCTGTGCTGTGCTGTGCTGTGCTGTGCTGTGCTGTGCTGTGCTGTGCTGTGAGGATTGCTCTTTTATATCATAGCAAAGCTTTTTGTTGTTTTCCCAAAAACACTCAAACTATGGAAGGGAAAACAACATATGCAATGTTTCCTTTATGTATCCCTAAAAAAGGTGATTAATGCTCCCATGGTCCATTCAACAGCTACTAACATGGATGGCATTTAATATAGACAGAACACATTTAAACTGGGGTAACACATTTTTGACACGGTTTTCTTGAATAACTAAAACTGTGTAGTTTAGTTCCCAATAACATATTTTAGGATTGAAATGATGTGGCTTTACATGCTGACCTGTGAAACCAGGAGAGCACAGACAGGAGAATCGACCCACTCTGTCCTCACAGGTTCCTGCGTTCCTGCAGGGCTGTGAAGCACACTCGTTCACATCAATCTGACAGTGAGAACCCTGAAAGCCCGGCACACAGAAACAAGAGTAGCTATCGCCACGGGTTCGACATATCGCCTGGTTCTGGCAAGGGTTTGGGGAGCACTGGTCCACAATTTGAGGCAGCTTGTCCAGAACAGCACCTGAGAACAGATGGTGATTTTATATATGAGAATACAACATTATTATTAACACATGTAAAACCCAATATATGCAGAGCTGTGTGGGACAATTTTCCTCCTTTCTCTGTTTGCATATTTGTTTCACAGCTGAGCAAATACAAAATGCAGTTTTTAAATAGAGATTTCATTTAAAAAGTTATCCACAGCTTCATGGCTCATTGTGTAAGAGTGAAAGTAAATCTAATACCTGTTTGTGCCACCTTGGCAGCAAGAATCGCAATCAAGCCTTTGTGATATGAGCCAATGACTCTTTCATATCCCCGTGAAGGAATTTTGCACCGCTCTTCTTTATAGAATTGTTTTAATTCAGACAGATTAGAGGGTTTTTGAGCATGAACAGTCTGTTTAAGGTTATGCCAGTTTATGATGATCAGATTTTAGTCTGTACTTTGACTAGCCCACTCCAAACTCCTCATTTTGTTCCTATTTTAGCCATTCAGGAGTCACTTTGTTTCAGATCTTTATCCTGCTGCATAACTCAAGTATGTTTGAGCTGCAGGGCACAAGCTGGGTGGACAGTCTCCTTCAGGATTTTCAGGAGTTCACAATTCAGTCAATTATGGCAAGTCATCCAGGTCCTGAAGCAGATCATCACACTACCACCACCATGTTTCACTGGAGGTGTCCATCTGTCCATCCTCCATCCATCCGCCCTTCTGTCTACCTATCCGTCCATCTATCTGTCATCCATCCGTCCGTCCGTCCGTCCCTCTGTCCGTCCGTCCATCTGTCCGTCCGTGCATCCGTCCGTCCGTGCATCCATCCATCTATCCGTCCATCCGTCCATTCATCCGTCCATCCATCCATCCATCTATCCATCCATACATCCATCCGTCCATCCATCTGTCCATCCATCCATCCATCCATCTATCCGTCCATCCATCCATCTGTCCGTCCATCCATCCATCTGTCCATCCATCCATCTGTCCGTCCATCCATCCATCTGTCCGTCCATCCATCCATCCATCCATCCATCCATCCATCTATCCGTCCATCCATCCATCCATCCATCTGTCCGTCCATCCATCCATCCATCCATCCATCCGTCCATCCATCCATCCATCCATCTGTCCGTCCATCCATCCATCTATCCGTCCATCCATCCATCCATCTGTCCGTCCATCCATCCATCTATCCGTCCATCCATCCATCCATCTATCTGGCCATCCATCCATCCATCCGTCTGTCCATCCGTCTATCCATCTATCTGTCCATCCATCCATCCATCTGTCTGTCCATCCATCCATCTGTCTGTCCATCCATTCGTCCATCCATCTGTCCATCCATCTGTCCATCCATCCATCCATCCATCCATCTGTCCGTCCGTCCGTCCGTCCATCCATCTGTCCGTCCGTCCGTCCATTCATCCATCCATCCATCCATCTGTCCGTCCGTCCATCCATCCATCTGTCCGTCCGTCCATCCATCCATCCATCTGTCCGTCCGTCCATCCATCCATCTGTCCGTCCATCCAACCATCTGTCCGTCCGTCCATCATCCATCTGTCCGTCCATCCATCCATCCATCCATCTAGCTGTCCATCCATCCATCCGTCCGTCCATCCGTCCATCCGTCCATCCGTCCATCCATCTATCTGTCCATCTATCCATCCATCTATCTTTCCATCCATCCATCCGTCCATCCATCTGTCCGTCCATCCATCCGTCCATCTGTCCATCCATCCATCTGTCCGTCCATCTGTCCATCCATCCATCTGTCCGTCCATCCATCCATCTATCTATCTGTCCATCCATCCGTCCGTCCATCCATCCATCCATCTGTCCGTCTGTCCATCCAGCCATCCATCTGTCCGTCCGTCCATCATCCATCTGTCCGTCCGTCCATCCATCCATCTAGCTGTCCATCCATCCATCCATCCATCCGTCCGTCTCTCCGTCCATCCATCTATCTGTCCATCCATCCGTCCATCCTCCTTCCATCTGTCTATCTGTACATCCACCATTTGTCTCTGTCCATCCATCCTCCATCCATCCGTCAATCCATCTCTGTCCATCCATCTATTCTTCTGTCCATCCGTCCATATGTCTATCTGTCCATCTATCCTCCATCAGTCTGTCTGTCTAACTGTCTGTCTATCTATACTTCTGTCCATCCATCCGCCTATCTATCTATCATCCATCAATCCATCTGTCCCTCCGTCCATCCATCCATCCATCCATCTTTCCATCCATCCTCCATCCATCTGTCTATCTGTACATCCATCTATCTATCATTCATCCACCATCTGTCTCTGTCCATCCATCTATCCATCCGCCTATCTATCTAACCATCTGTCTATCTGTCCATCTATCCTCCATCCATCCATCCATCCAGTCTTCTTACAGCCATGTAATATCTACAACATTACTATAAAAAGATCCAGATCTTAAGTCTTGGGTAAATGTTTATCAGTCTCGAGGCACTCCAGAAGGAATATGTGTCCAACAGTACTTCAAATCAACTGTTTGCACGAGTTCCCACTGAATGATCCTGATCTGTTTTATCTCAATCACGTCTAACACAAAGCTCTTTTATCTCTCTTTAGCTTTGATTAAAGAAAAAAAATGGTTAGCAGTTGTTGTAACAAGGGCTTTAAATTCAAGGGCCTCTCAAGGCGTTGTGGCCGGCTGCCACAGAAACCAGTTTCACTGTTTGGGTTTAGCATTCCTTCTATTTCCATGGTGACAGCATCCAACCGAACATCTGAGCCATTTATTGCTCTACTCGTTATGGTGTGTTTTAATGAGGAGGATTAAACAGCACAATGATACAGCTTTGGGTTTAGCTCTCATGTCAGCATGGACATGATACAACTAGTAATTAGAGGGTAAGCACTTGATTTTCTTGTGTAACTGCAATTATAAGCAGCTGTTATCAAGTTATGCATGCCTCAAACACTTATCATCCTTATTAATCTTACTCAAAAATGTTTACATTTTATTTTACAGACTTTTTTGTTTCTGTCCTCATCAGCATACAGCTGTGACATACAGTCACAGCTTCCATGACTGGGCAACATGAGGAGACCCTTTTAGTCTGGTAGATAAAGAAATGGGTTCAGCCGAAGAAGAGGAATAAAACCACACGGTATGATTTCAGGCTGTTAGTCACTTGTGCACCCAGACAAGCTCTAAAAGTTAAAGTTTCACTGTGACCTGCAAAACTAAACTTTCTTTAGAATCTGTGTTAAAGTGTTGCTATTTTTCTTCCTGACTGAATTCTTCTATCATGTCTGCCTGGAGACTTACTGCCTGCAGCTTTTACATATACAAAAAAGCATCAAACATAAATAGCTACAGGCAAGGCATCTCAAAATTGTTGTACTGCAGGCAGAACAAATGGGACAACCTCAGATATGATCCATGGAACATAAGGGGACATCATGCACTGTTTTTCATAGTTTTAAAGAAAGTGCCATGACTCTAATCAGTACATTCACACTGATATTAGATAACATGAAAGTACTTTTTTTTTATTAGTGCAACTGTTTTTGTGGTTTTCAATCTTCTGTTGTTGTTTGGTTCCAGCCTTATTAGTTTGTGTTAAATTACACCGTTAGCACCTGCATATATGTGTGAGTGTTGCTGTTGTTCATCACAGTGCTCTTCTTTGTGTTCCAGTGCCTGCTTTACATTTATTGGACTGTCCTGGTCCTGCCTTGGGTTTTGAGACTTTCTGCCTTTTCCTGTAAGTTTCAGTCAGTTTCTTCATTAGAGCTTGCTTGAGTATCTTTCTTTTTTCTTCTTATTTTAGAAACCACCTGCCCCCCTTGTGTCTGCACTTCTGACCTCTTGAGAAAAGGAAGCCAGGGAGGTGTTGTCCTATAAGCGCTGACCTAGGACCTCTCGACCTGACCAGATTAAGGACTTGCTTTACACTCCTCATTACCTCCTTTGTTTTGGGAGAAAGTCTACAGAATTGTTTATTGTGTGTGTGCAGAAGGGTCCACGGCGTCTGCTCGACAGCCGTCGTGAGCTTGACGATTTGAACAGCCCATCCTGTCTTAGCAGGAAGTCATTTGAAATTCAGTAGATCGATTTGTGGGGAATCAACTCAAATTTTACTCATCCTAAAACTGAGTTAGCTGCAGTTCCTCGTGGCGTTTGGACCCTGTTCTTGTCTTCTTCTATCTCTCTCTACGTTGGTCCACATTACTGGTTAACTTCTCTCTTTTAATCATTTCGGCTGTGTTTGCTGCCAGTGTTCTTCCCTATGTTTCCTGTGTTTGCCTTTTTTATCTCTTACTAAACTCCCGTTGTTATCAAAGTTATTAAAGCCTAACAATCTTTCTTTCTTTCTTTTTTTTTTTGCAACAAACCTGTCTGCCTCTTTTGTGTTTATATTGCACAGGCTGGAGTCTATAAACACAAATCAAATCAAATCAAATCAATTTATTTATATAGCACTTTTCACAGGATAAAAACCACAAAGTGCTTCACAGTAATATAAAACAGAAATACATAAAATACATTAATAATAAAACACATCACAAATCTAATTAAAAGCCAATCTAAATAAATGAGTCTTAAGCTGCTTTTTAAAAGAATAAATACAATCAACACAGTCCTGCTGATATGAACAGAGATTTTACAATAATATTCACACACCCTTAAAGAGCGCAATCAGGCTCAGAGACTATTGAGGCTCAGAAGAGTGCAATTAGGCTCCACTTGGCGCAATCTTTTTAAAATCAGCTGTCATTTATCTGTCATTGGCGGAGGTCAATCAGTTTCACAGCCAGCCAGCAGGACTCTCCAGGAGCAGCTTGTACATGTCTAGACTTGGACCGGGGGGGTATGATGGAGATCGAGCATATTCTCTGACCACGTCTGTATCATTACAACAAATATTGATATGTTATAGACTCTGAAACAATCACTCTGACAGTTATTTCAGCTATATTAAAACTGTTATATTGGTGGTATAATTGGAGCGCATTGAAATGGCAACAGGTGGTTCCCATTTCACTCTTTATTCAGCTCACTGTATTCAGTCTATATCCTGAGGCCGAGTTCAGAGTATTCAGAGCCATTTGTGTCTGTTTGAGATACAGCTCCAGCCAACTGCACATCCCCTCCCACAGCGTGTAAGGCTTTTCATATGCAAATAGCTCCCAGGGGTCTTTGTGTGGACCTATCTGCAGGCCCTTAAATGGCACATGTGTGGCACCTGACATCTCCTGATGCACGTTGCTGGTGTATGCATCTGTTTGTTTCGGCGGTGATAAGAATGCTGCTATTTGGTGTTTTGGACAGGAGCAGAGACAAATAGCATCCTCTTTTGTCCCCAAACCCACCCCCAGTCTTCCCACCCCGTTCATGGGTCACTATGCTACCCCCCATTGTTAGATCTCTTTTAGTCATCTTTAGCTTTTCAATCCTTAGAAAATGTGCAGAGATTAGTGTAGTCAGTGATGTCACTGCTCAGTCTTGTAATTAAAATTCTTAGCATGGTCCGGTTGAAATGCAAGCCCACCAATAAACTCCGATTCAACACAGCTTTCTAAAAGTACGATTATAATCATGCAGGTTTTCTTGCTGGTTTCTGAGAATGCATTCTAAAAGAATAAATACCAGGATGTAATATTTTATCACCAGTGTCTGAAACTCACTCTGGTTTCATACTGGACAAGTGCAGAAATCTGGTGCTTGAATAAATCGTGTCAATAAACTAAACCTCGAGGTAACTGAAACTCAACTCTGACACTAATTGTCTGAAAAGGAGCAGTCACTTACCGTCTGTCGCAACCAGTGATGAGATGAGCAGTGTGCATGAAAGGAACGCAAAATGACGAAAGCGAATTAAATCCATGACAGGAAACCATCCTGTGCTCAAGTCTAGCCATACGCTGCGCTCTTACTGCAGATTGCTCCGTTTCTGCCTCGCAGTAGCGCCGTTGTCAACTCCAGATCCACTTGATGCACACTTCTCTTGCTGGAGCACCACCAAGAGCTCCCATAGCGCAGGAATAATAAAGACGGCGTGCTGTTCACCGGGGCACAGGCTGGGCTGCACACAGAGCAGTGACAGATCACCACATGGGAGGGCGGTCTCTTTAGAGGAAAAGAACTTTTCATAAATAACACAATGAATAATAAATATCACAATAGAAATATTCTATTCAATTAAGGCCAGTTCTTCAGCCATTAATGAATCAAATGACGAGCCAACGACTTCACATTTTACTTATTTATTTAAAGTTTAATATATATTGATATGTTATAGACTATCAATATATATTATTGATAGTATAGCTTAATATAGAGCGTTGAGCTATATACGTGGTGCGATTATTTCATGATAAATGATCAATTAAATCAAACTGTTCTTAAAACACAGAAAATCAAAAATAAACAATATTAAAATTAAAAATATTTTTTAATCTTTACATTTTTGATGCTGAGGCGTCAATAAACGTAGAAATATCCCCAAATAAATAAAAGTATTTCTGTTTATTTCACTTCAAACTACAAACGCACATCCTGCTGAATGAACGCGTTCCCAAGGCAACGCAAACAGGAAGTTGAGGAAGCTCTGAGGGGAGCGAAGAAGACAGCTGTGTTAAACGGACACAAGTGGCCGCTCGCTTTTCCGTGTCTCGTCTCCGAGATGTTAGAGTAACGTCCCCGCCGTGACTCCACGATGTCCGCATCAACGAGGGCCAGTTCAGCGCCGAGTTTGTCGACGCCGGAGCGGACACCGGACACCGCAGGTGACGCTAACGGGCACACTGCCGGTGAACGGGATTAGCTTATCGTGACAGTAGCTACTGCCCACGTAACACCGTCATGAATAAGAAACAACACGTAGGATCAGCCACACACAGTGTTGGTCAAGTTACTTCAAAATAGTAATTAGTTACCAATTAATGATTACCTATTTTCAAGAGTAATTAGTTACTTTATGTCTTAGCTACTATTTAAAAACATGAGACACAACCCGGATACGTCATAAAGCAGACCTTTCAGCTCCATCTTCTGAAACGGAATCAAATGAAAAAGCTTCTTTTTAAAAGCAAAATGAAATAATATAATATTTATATATTTATTTTATAAATATAATAATATAATTCATAATACGCGACAGTCTTTGACATGAAGAAATTTCATTAACATTTAAATCTATTTCCTGCATATTCCAGCACATAAAATAATGTTTTGTGTTTACACTCTTTCAAATAGATGCAAGTAAATCAGCCAAAATAAATCTCAGATTCAGCAGCACTGAGTCCTGTCGGGTGGAGGTTTGTCCACAGCGGTGATGTCAGTGGGAGGATCCGGGGGTTTCTCGTGAATGTCACGTTCCCGTGGCAGCGTGCTCGCTGCTCGCTCAGAGCTGAAGTTTAATTTATGGCTGTAGAAAGAAGTTTTCTTCCCAGCAGAGTGAACAGCGGATACTAATGTGTTTGTCACTTTTTACAGAATCAAACTTAAAGTAATGTGATTACTTTCATGCTTTAAACGCTGCATGGTTGCACTCTCTCTGCACGATTATCCATTGTTGATCTGCACACGTCTGTCGCTGCCACGAACGTCGCACGCTCGTACGTCGTCATGAGACGCTCACAAACAACATCATGGTTTAGTAACGCAGCATGCTTACAGGAAAGTAACAGTAATCTAATTACTTTTTGCAACAGTAATCCCTTACTTTACTAGTTGCTTGAAAAAGTAATCAGATTACGTGTTACTGTCCATCTCTGGTCGCACACAATCCCTTCGTCTTGGAGCTGTCTGCAGGCCAGCACCACCGTTTGTAATAATAAATACATGTCAGTACTTTTATTCATGCTTTATTTTTTTAACCTTTAGTGTGACTAACATGTGACACCAACGCTAACGATGGTGCTAAGGTTTGTGATACTTTATATTTTACTTTATTTTATTACTGGTGTCATTATTGTGGAGTGAAGAGAGGCAGGACCCAAAACGCAGGAATACAAACTAACAAAAGCTAAACAGGGAGGAAACAAGTATAAAGAAACTAAAGACCTGACACACGGAACATGGGAAATGTCACGGATGATGTGGCAACAAACAGAGGAAGACGAAGGGCTTAAATACGCAGAGAGATAATGAGGGGATGAGACACAGGAGGAGACACAGCACACGAGACTGTCAAAGTAAAACAGGAAGCAGGACGCACTCACAAAGACACGGACTTGACTGACTGGGGAGACACGGGGAACATGGAGCACAAGAAGAGCACAGAAACCAAGACAGTGAAAATGATCAATAATAATGAAATCAAAGACTATTAATAATTCAACACTGGGTCACAGACTCAGGACCAGTTATGTTCCCTAACGGCTCGTCTCTCCCAGTATAACTATAACAGTGCAGATGTGCACAACATTTAATGAGCCGATGCATTTATTACCAAGTTTCATAAAATTTAACTTGTTAGTTTTTTGCAAATTCTGTCTGCCGACATTAAATAAATGGCTTTGATCACACACTGCAGGATTAAAGTGCAGGTAGCTGATACGTGCTGTGGCTTCAGTCACTCCTTGCTTCTTTATATTTTGCTACCAAAGAGCCAGACTTTCTTGTAATTATTTAAGGTGGAATTGAGCGATAGTTCTCCAACTTTTTGAAGGTCTTTACTGAACACGAGGAATATGGAGGGAAGGGTGGATGTCAACAAATGGCTGAGGCCAAAATAGTGGAGTGAAAATTAGTGGAGAAGATCTAGAGGGGTGTTTTGTGTTTTTGGTCCTTTTATTCTTGTTTATTTCATCATGTTCTCTGTGTGTCTTTTATTTCCTAGTTTAATCTGATTATACTTCTAACTTTATTTAGTGCTTCTAGTTTTGCTTGTCTGAGTATTTGGTCCTGTTCATGTTTGGTCTCGTCTGTGTGTTTCCTCCCCAGCATTTCCTGCTTTGTCTTCATGTTTGTCTAGTTGCCTGGTTTCTGCAGTCTGTGTGTTCCCATTACTTCCTGTTTTACTTTGGTAGTCTCCTGTCTGTGTACACCATGTTCTGTTTTGCTTCTCTTACTTTGAAGGCACCCCATCTCCTGTGTTAGTCCCAGCTGTGTTTCCTGTTCCCTTGTCACTCCTCGTGTATGTAAGCCTGTTTTCTTCTGTCCAGCGCTGCGTTTTTCTGCTTTTCCTAGCGTTCAGCAATAAAGCTGTTTTCGAGTCTGCATTTTGGCTCCTTCGTTCCTCCTGCCTGCAGCACACAGGACACGACAGTTTTGTGAATTCAGATTTGAAACGTTTTATTCAAACTTCATCAGTATGTACAGAGGAGGTCAGCGGAGATGCACAGCAGTGTCTACATCCATCTGTAAAACACGGTGGAGCTCGTGGTGATGGTGCAGTGGCTGAATCGTCGGTCGTGTCGACACTGATGGAGTTATCTGTGCAACAACGTGCTCTCAGAGTTTGATCCACCGTGTAACACAGTGTGCATCTGATTGGCAACAGCTTCGTTTTTCAGCATGACAGTGATTCTGTGTATTTTTGCACATTTCTGTAAATAACTAAACTTATTCTTCCAGCAAAATATCAGGAAATTAGGGGACTAAAGACTTCTGCACAGTACTTGTTGTTTTAAACTTTTTTTACCCAAAGCTGATGTCTCCTTGTTCTTTGTGCGCGATGCGAGAAAATCCAGAACCTTTATTATGCACGTAGACATTTAACAGTGAAACCTAATGTCCAATAAAATCAGGTCAGATGGGTTTTGATCTTTCTCAGTGGCAGAGCTGGATTTTCAGGTCCCAGTGGAGAGCACCAAGACGCAGCCCGCCGTCACAGGGCAGATCGTCCCACACGAACTTCTGCTCAGTCTAACCTCCACTGTGTGCAAGAGGAGCACACCGGGGCAATCCGCACACGACCGACACTGCGAGGTAGCGTCAAACCCTCTTTTACGTCTACATGACCACAGCTGATATAAAACAACCTGGACTGACTTTGTATGTAGAGCCATGGAATCAGGCGCCCTGATGCAGTCTGGCATCATCCGCTCGGACGCAAGAAATACAAACACTTCCTGGAGCAGCCGACATCCCTGACAGGAGCCGGCAGGTCAGTCGGGTTTCTACAAACGTGGAGCTGATGATGATGTTTTATTAGTGCTCAGTTTCTCATCCACATATATTTACTCCTTTCTTTGTGGATGGTGTCCTTACAGGGATATTTCTTTCCTGTGTGACGCCATGGTAACCAGAAAGAAGACGACGCTCCTCCCACCAGTTAGTGAAAAGCAGGCGCAGGTGAGCCGCTGCTGTCCACGTGAGCGCGTGCACATGTGCACACGTGAGGCGATGATCGCGGACGCTTTGTCTTTCAGAACTTGTGCGTCTCCGACAGTTTTATCCCAGAAGAGTTTCACATGGTGAAAAGTAAAGGAATCCGGAGCCTCGAGTTCTACGAGGAGTGAGCTTCCCTGTGTTCAGTCTGTGTCGATTATCTCCGTGCATCTGATGCTGCGATCGTGTTTAATGCACAACTTTAACCCGTCTCTTCCACAGCGCGTTCACAGTGCAGCTGAGGGATGACGAGCAGAGGCTGCGGGTCCTCCCTTCACTGTGAGCTCACATATGAATTCCTCTCACTCATAATTAACCTTAAGTGATGTAGTAGAAGAAGTTGACCTGCTGTGTGCCTTTAAGTAGGCGGTGCTTGGCAAGACCGGGGTTAAGGGAGCGTTTAAATGTGTAATATTACACATTTCTGTGTATTTTTGTGTCCAGGAGGCCCAGTGGCAGGCTGGAGGCGGTCCAGCTGATGGGGATGATGGACGACATGCTGGAGAAGGCTGGAGTGGATGAGCAGAGCGAGGAGCTGGCTGAGCTTTCACAAGTAGGCAGGCAGAGAAACATATGTAGTCACGCAGCCTTTACGTGGAAAAATGGACCAAACCTCGGAAAATATCAGCCTGCAGCTGCAAATCTGCACATTTACAACCCACCTTCACCTCGGGTGTCGCGTCTGACGTCTGCTCTGCTCTAAATCTTTCTGTGTCCTCCTGCCGACTGATCTTTTGCTAACATCGCCACCATAAGTGTAATAGATTTAGAGATTTGAGTGTAAAACACAGAAAAGTCAGAATTTGTGGTGCTGCTTGAATATCCGATCGTGTAGAGTGTGAGAAGCCACACAATGACTTGTCTTCCAGCTGGAGGGTCTGCTCAAGCTCGTGAAGGTCGAGCAAAATATCTACAACATCGTCTTCCACGAACTGATCAGGCAGGTGAGCGTGGGCTGTGCCGAGAGAGGACAGCTGCTCGCCAAACTCAGGTTAGCGGCGCACACGTCAGAGGAAAGGGCGTGAGCGTAACGAGGCTTAAAAGCAAAATATGAATGAGACACGAGTCTGCAGTGTTAAATGTAAAAACTGAAATCTTGGTCCAGTAATGAGAGTCTGTCTTTGTTCAGACAGCGCTACCAGTCGCTGCTGGATCGAGTCCCGCGGCGCCTGAAGGCTCTGCACACTGAGGTGGTGGCGCAGCGGGCTCTGGATCGCCGGCTCACAGAGGAGATCCACCACATCAAGTTAACCATTCAGCAGCTTAGCATGTACGTACGATCAGACTGGTGATCGTGAGTAATATTACCACGTGCTGCTCCAGAACAAACAAAATATGTCGGACGTTTGATGTTAACGTGCTGATTACAGATGTGCGGATATGAAAATGTGTGTGTATTCATTCCTACCTGTGTGTGTCTGCGTTGTCTTCATAGGGAACTTTCTAAAATCCGGGATCACGATGCTTTTGTTTCCCACCAGGCGGAGCACGCTCACTGGCAGCTAGCCGAGGCACTCAAACAGACTCGCACCGACTCAAAGTTAGTCCACTGCAGACGCAGAGATCATTTCAAATCCTGAGTTATGAACCTTGTTTTAATGATGATGGATGGTCAACGATTTTTATATATATATATATGTGTATATGTATGCTCTTTACAGTGTGGTCCAGGCTTACCATGAGCTGTATGAGCTTCAGAGAGCTCGTCTGGAAGCTCAGCTGATCCACATGACTGAAGACAGAGACTGCTGGAGCCAGTTTACCCTCTGCCTCGCCCTGAAGGTGTGTGAGGTGTCTTTGATTCGACCTGGTCTTACTTTCATTTTAGAGAGCGAAAGATGACGGTTGCACCAACTCTATGGTCAGCTCTGTGTGGAGCTCCAAGGCTAACAAAAGAGGAAGTGAATTAAAGGACACAACATGCTCAGTGTAGCTTTCCCCTCAGCATTTCATCCATAGTAATACTTATACCAGTATATCAACCAATATGTCCCAACCACACAAGCTATATATATAGATATATATATATGGATTTACAAAACCTGATTGATTTTTTTTAAAAGTAATGAATAGATGCTTCAGCCATCCACCCTTTGGAGCTTCCAAAGGGTGGATGGCCTCGCCTTAGAGATAGGGTGAGAAGTTCAGCATCTAGGAGGGGCTCAGAGTAGAGCTGCTGCTCCTCCACATCGAAAGGAGCCAGCTGAGGTGGTTCGGGCATCTGACAAGGATGCCCCCTGGGCGCCTCCTGGGTGAGGTGTTCCTAGGATGTCCCACTGGGAGGAGGCCCCGGGGCAACGCCCCCGACAAGCTGGAGGAGGTGGCTGGGGAGAGGGCGGTCTGGGCTTCTCTGCTTAGGCTGCTGCCCCCGCGACCCGGCCCCGGATAAGCAGAAGAAGAAGGATGGATGGGAGAAACTGCTGTACAGTGTTATTGGTGGTGGTGTTGCACAATTTATCCATCAGAGGGCATTTTGCAGCTGTTCGCAGCACTGGTTTGGAAACAACAACCAGCTGATCATAGAAGTCGAGTAGAACGTAAACGTATTGTAGCGGCGGCACTCCGTCTCTATTTCACTCTTCTGTACCACCTTTAGGAGTCAGTCCGGCAACATGCATTCGAAACGCGAGCAAGTCCAGGTACTTTTCTTGCAAAAAGATGTTTATTGAAACTTTTAATTTACATGGCAAGACTCGGTCAAAAAACTGTTGCTTCCAGCTTATCTGACGCCCCAACTACGTAACTACAGTGTGCCGGAAGCCCAAAATACTAAGAAGCGCATTAGAATGTCTATATTCTATACCTTTAACAAAACAGTGTTTTGAAATCAACTAGAAATTATATTCTTAACATCAAACATGTGTATTTCTCCTCTAATCATTTTACCAGTACCAATAAAATTAACATTTAATTGGCTCTTACACGTATATTCCAAGACTTCAGATGATTTTGTAACTTTGCTGTCATATTATCTTAGCAAGGACTCATAAATAACTACACGTAACAAACGCAATGAAAATCTGTTTGTTTCATGTGTCTGAAAGTAAAATCTCCAAATATCGGTCTAAACGTTGTTTATCACTCAGACTCTAATATTTAAAGTGCTCAGATTAAATTTTCTGCTCAGCAGTAATATGAAGCTTTTTATTTCTGTCAGGTGATCAGTGTGAAGAAGCTGCATCTGGTTAGTCAGCTGCATATCAGTGAGCAGAGCTGGTTCAAGACCGCAGAGCACTGCATCCTGTTCCTCACATCTAAGGTAAAAAGGTGAATCTTTATTTCTATAAGTAGCCCTGCTGGTTCAGTTAGACTGTAACAGCGACCCTCCTGCTGCAGGACACAGAGTGCATTAACATCATCATGGAGAGCACAGACTACTGGAGGAAGCAGCTGGCTGCTTTCATGTCCCAGCTGAAGCAGACTGAACATGCCCACTGTGCACAGATCAGTGCCATCCAGCAAGGCATCAACAAGTGGCTTTCCTTCTGCTCCTCACATAATAAGTAAGGACAGTTAACCCCCCCTGGAACTTTCACTGACACCTTACAGTCACTGTGTGATTCTCCAACGCTACGTTTCCTCCTTTCTCAAGGCTTCCTGAACCCAAATATGACAAAACATCAGTAGAAGAGATTCATGCCGATTTGCAGCGGTGGTCAAATGTAAGGCTTGTGTGTCTCACCTTTGTCATAGTTTTTTAATTGGAGATGAACAAACCAGAGTCGTCTGCACAGGTGTTTGTGAGCGGTAACGTAGAGGCGATGACGCCACATGATTAAACACCGGGAAACATTTGTTTTGTCTAGATGTTAGCACTGCTGTGTGAACACTACCAAGGCGAGAAACAGCTGAACTGCCAGCAGACACTTAGTGAACTTGGTAATATCCAGGAAAGATGGCTGAATATGAGCCTGCAGCTCTTTGGAAGACACCCTTCAGCTGACGGAGGACCTCCTGAAGGCCAGCACACCCAGACAGAACTGGACAACGAGCTGTGCGAGCTCCTTGGAGAGCTGGACGTTCAAGTGAATGGAGACAATGGTGAGGAAATGACACGGTTTAATAATTCTTGAAATATGGATAGACTACTGAACAATGCTGTTGCAGGGCTCCATGGAAACGTGATGTCACTGCTCGGTCTGATGGAGTCCTGGGGATCCAAACTCTCTGGGGTGATTGAAGATCCCGAAAAGATGGCGGTCTCTGATTGGTTAGAGCTGGAGAGAGCGCTGCACAACTGGAAGAGTTTGGCTGACAACGCTTTTCGGCACTTCTCCAACAAAACGGACAATAAACCGGATACTTCGTGAGTGCGGCTCCATAACATAAACTAACTTTGGGAAAGACAGTTTTTGTACTTTTGCCTTGAAAATTTACCAAACTGGTTTTTAACTCAAGCAATCAAGATGTGATTTTGCATCAACACTCTAAGAATTACAAACAGTTTTCAGAGGTGGGACCAAGTCATTGTTTTGCAAGTCTCAAGTAATGTCAGGCAAGTCAGAGTCGAGTCTCAAGTCACAAGTCTGAAACTTTGAATTTCAAGTCCTTTTGAGTCTTTAAAAGAAATGAAAAAAGAATGTTGCAGTTATGCTAAATGTAAGTATTAGACCATGTGATTTTTAAATCTCTGTTTTTCTCAACACATGATGAAATAGTGAA
Organism: Neolamprologus multifasciatus; assembly: GCF_963576455.1. Lineage (NCBI taxonomy): Eukaryota > Metazoa > Chordata > Actinopteri > Cichliformes > Cichlidae > Neolamprologus > Neolamprologus multifasciatus. The sequence goes on from NC_140455.1 coordinate 38,435,097, forward strand.
CTTAGAAAATATACACAAATTGTGAAATTGCACGTCTATAAAATGCAGCTCAATTAAACTTCGCTCCAAGAATAATTTTCACCGACAGTTCTGAGATAAGCTGCATGTTATTCTTGGATGAGCTTGTAGGACCGGCTTTAAAATCGCATGACAAAAATATCATACACATTAAAAAAAACCTGTATCATCAACGTAGCCTGGACAACATTTGCTAGTTAGATGAAGTCATGATCTCATCGTAGCAAAAGAGAACCGACCGTTCTTTATGCAACTTCAACTGTCGGACAAAGTTGGAAGTTGTTCCCTCTGTCTGTGATTCTCGTCTTGCATGTTTTGCATGTTGCATTTCGGTTTTTTGTTGACTACTTCATAGTTTACATACCTCAAAAAAATAACATTTTTGAGCGTTTTTTCTTTTTCTTTTTAAAAAAAATCTGGTTAATTTGATTGGCTGTGCTACAGCTCACGCACACACACGTACGGAGGGTGGTTTGAATTAATGATGCACACTTTCTATATAATATGCGTGTAAAATTTTATATTTGGGGTGAAATATCAAGTCTTTTCAAGTAAACCGGTTCAAGTCCAATTTAAGTCCCAGGTCATCGGTGTAAAAGTCCAAGTCAAGTCACAGTCTTAGAACATTTTTTCAAGTCAAGTTTAAAGTCATAAAATTAATGACTCGAGTCCAAGTCATGTGACTCGAGTCCACACCTCTGGCAGTTTCACACACAGTCCCATTTTCTCAAAGTGAATTAGACAAATTAACAGAATTTTTAAAATGAGCATTTTTTTTATTCTTATATGAAAAAAACTTGCAGACTTTTTGCAGTTTGGCAGAGAGGGAAACAAATCGAACTTGTAGAAAAATTCAACCTGATGTGTTTTCGTGCTGAAATTCAAACACTTGTAGTCGTTTACGGCGGTTCTGAAATGCTTCTTTGTGCGTGTTTGTTAAAACAGCGCAGAGGCAGAAAAGCTGTTTGACAAAATCCAGGTGTTTGTAACCAACCTGTCTGACTTCACTGAGGGGGAGAACTTTAGGCTGCATGAAGAAGTGAGTACCGGGCATGCTCAGTAACACCATATTTACATATTCTGCTGTCTTTTAAGTGTATTTGTGTTAAATTGGAGCTAACACACGAGCCCCATGAACACGGTGCTCAGGCACAGCGGCTGTTTGTAGGAGACGATCTGAGTCTGGATGTTTTCTTTGCTACCAGATCAGATCTGTTCACGTGGCTCAGACTCGGTGGATGTTAGAGCTCTTACTCCTTGTGGTTCCCAACCACAGCGAGGAGGAAAACCAAGAAGAAGAACCCCACCGGTACATTCCAGAAATTTCACAGGAATCTCTGGATGAGGATGCGCAGATGCTGGCTGAGAAGCTGGATCGCTTGTCCAGCTACATCACCAGGTACCAGAAGCTGTTGTAAATATTTTATTAGTTATTTCACAGTAACTGTGTGATAAAATAAATCTAAAATAACAACACACGAACCAACTCGAGCAGGTTACGCACTTTTAAATGTTAAAGTAACTTTACATCTAAATCAAACTCATCTGAAAATGTTGTTTAGTTCGTGCAGCCTGGTCCTGGAGGAGCAGGTTCACCTGAACACGCTGTCAGCTCAGGCTCAGAATGACATCAACGAGTTCAAAAAGCTGCAGGTAAACACACCTCAGGCACACGTGCACTATCACATGTAACGTTGGGGCGGGGTCAGTAATAGTTTTGCAATGTCAACTGTGATTGGTGTCCTCAGAGGGAGTGTGGTGATTGGGTGGAGACCTGCAGGATACTGCTCACAGGTGTTAAAGGTGCTCCCGTGGAGCTGCCCGTCACGCCGCCTGGATCTGTTTCCAGCAGTGGCGTCTTGGACTGTCCAGCAGACGGTGCGGAGCCTGTGGTGAGGATTCAACTCGAATACGCACACGTTTGGTAGATTTTTTGGGATCTGTGAAGTAGTCTGACTGGAGCATCGAGGAAGGTGGTAACTGAGCTGACTCCACGGACATTTTGGAGGAGATGAGCAGTTTATTTACTGTGACCTCCATCATATGTGAAGCTTAACAAAACTCACCTTAGATTAACTTATTTAACAAAACTCTAAACCCACATGGAGTCAGTGACACGGCTCATCTCTCCTCTCTCACCTGCGTCAAGCAGAGACTGACCGAGCTGCCAATTTACCTTCAGTTAGTTTAGTGCCACCAGCTGGAGCTCAACACAAATGACTGAGAATTACACGAAGCTCCCCACATTAACACATTTACACAACTAAACGGCTCCACGTAAGAAACAAGATGCAACAAATCCCTTTGCATCCTGACACACACACAAAAAAAAAAAACCTCCTCCTGGTTTAACCTGCTGATGTCAGACATGACATCATCAGTACTTTAAAAATCAGGAAATGCTGGGCGGGTCTTTCCCACAGCTGACCTACATGAAGACTGAAAACAAAGAAACAATGTAAGTATGCACACACGAGTTAATCCTGCAACATAATAAAATATAAAGAAACATGTGAGTGTTTGCTTTCATTTGCCGGCAACATAACGCTCACACAAAGCCGGGATAGTAAAAGTGTAGCAGTGTTACTTTAGCAAATAAATATACAGAGAGAATAATAATAATGTTCTTCATGTGCAAAAAAGGTATTTTTAGCATTTTATTATTTTATTATAGTCAAGATCTAATGTTCACATCTGTGTGTGTGAGTGTGTGCGTCCTTATAGGGACAAAATCGCGGTCCCCACGAGTTTGAAAGCATTTTTCAGACTCAAAATGTGGTTTTAGTGTCAGTGTTCGGGGTTAAGCATTCATTCTTATTTGCTGACAAAAAGACATTTCAGACAAAGAAAATTTCTTGGCTGCTGAAAGACACAAAACAAGAGTTTTGTCAACAGGAGCGTTAATAGCAAGATTATGGAGCTTTGTGTGACACAAAATGAGTGAATTAAATTGACACTTGTGGAATTTAAGGAGTTTTACGAACCTTTAACCTACTAAGACCCGAACTCTTCCACGACATGGATTTTTAATTTCTCTTTGATATTTGGTCATATTGGGACCTGATGAATGTAAAAACAAAGAATTACCAGATTTTTTTTTTTAACCTTTTTTTTTAAAAAAAGAAAAATGAGAGACACATATGAGGATTCATTTAAAATTTCGATAGAACAGTAGCAGTATAATGTCCTCGTAAGTGGATATCAGGCCCATGTAGAGCAAAATTGAGTATTTTGGTCTAAATAACCCAAAATGTGACGTCCACATATGTGGACGCAGGTCCTAGGAGGTTATAATTGAATCGTGTTAAGCAGGACGACTAAAAATGTTGTTTTTGTCCTGTAGGGGGAGCAAACAGTTTGTGAGAGCCCTCTGCTGAATCTGATCAATTATGATGGAAACGTTGCACAAAGGAAGCTTGGAGCGTGCAGTGTCCAGCTAGAAAGGGTCAGACAATTGAAGTATACATTTTTATGTTGTTGTCAGTTTGCATTGAGCTGAACAGTCCGTGTGTCTGTACCTGTAACCACCTCTGTGTCTGTCAGACGGGCGAGCTGGTCGTGTCTCCAGTGACAGACGATAACCAGAAAGCTTTCAAGGATCTGACCACAGTAGGATTACTGCAGCAAGAACTGCAGTGAGTGCATTTTCTAAATAATGTTTGGATGAATTATGTTTCATGGATATTCCTGAAAATATGCCTTTAGTCTTCTTCATTGTAACCTCTCTGCTGTTTTCATATGAGTGCACACGATACTCTGTAAAAGTCCAGGAATCCCACACAACTATTCCTGAACTGCTCAGAAATGAAAAGAAAGCTTCCCCGAGAGAGTTCAGGCCCTGTTGAAGTATAAAGTATCTGCTTAAACAAAATTATAAGAATAATTATAAAAATCTGGCTCCTTGGGGTGCCTCAAGACCTCTGCCCAATACTGTATCTTTTTACACAATTTTTTGAAAGCACTACTTTAAACTATTGCTATAAACTATAAAACATCCATCCGTCTACACATGCATGCATCCATCGGCTTACTTTCCCTCTTTAGTGATTCTGAGGTGCGAGCGCAGATTGCGGAGAAGCGAGCCCTCGAAGCCGAGGAGGCTCTGCAGGAAGCACTGAAGAAGATTAAAGACCTGGAGAGACAACTGCAGGGTCGCCCCAGCGTGGAGCCCCCCAGTACCGAAGGTGCAGATTAATCAGCTGATAAAAAGAGACAGTGACACAGCACATACGCATCGAGGTGGTTCATGTCTTTACTGGTTTATGTTTCAGAAAAAAAGAAAACGCCGCCACCTTCACCGCAGCCAGAAACGACACCGACTCCTCGGAAGAAAACGGCAACCGCGGTCAAACCGACGAGCAGCAGCAGAAAGACCAAGAAATGATGATCAGACGTCTCTGTTTATTTTAACCAGTGTTAAACACTTTTTTGGTTTACATGTGAACAGGAGGGAAGTTTAACAGACACATAAAAACATCACTGACCATCGATGGTGCCCAGTTTTTGAGTATTTATTCCCAGGCTGACGATCCTGTCCAACCCCAGGCCTCGAGGGCCGGTGTCCTGCAGGGTTTAGATGTGTCCTTGATCCAACACAGCTGATTTAAACGACTAAATTACCTCAACATGTGTTGCTGGCTGTATCCCAATTCAGGGTCTGCAGCCTCAACGATCCTCAAGGGCCGCGTACTCAAAGACCGCTAAGGCCGGAAGTGCGAGGCTTGTGAAATGGGACGGTGTAGCCTCCGTTGCGCTGCCCAGGTTGCCTAGCAACCATGATACTAACAGCTGGAAACGTTTCATACAGCTTTGTTTGACAGAAATGAAGGAGAACATCTTTTGTTTGTTTGTTTGTTTCTACATGAGCTTTGATCATTCTCTGATTAAGCTCAGCTATTGAACGGCGTATATTTTAAAGTAAAGGCTTTAAAACCAAGTTAGTACAAACGTCACTAATGTCACATGACTTTGCCGACATGTGACCAACAGGAATGTTTTAATGTTCTTCGTTATTAAACATTTGCACATAAATAAGTGACATCATATTCAGTACTTACTTAAAGTTTACCCTTCGGGCGCTCCTCATCTGCTGTTTCTTTCGGCAAAATTATCCACACCCACCGTCGCGCTATGCATTCTGGGATCTGTTGGGCCACGAAGTCTACACCGCCACGTCCTTAAAATTCAGGGAAATGAAGGACGCATTTGAGGGCCGCATTTCGAGCAGCCTTTGAATTGGGACAGCCTTCGTCGTGTCGCGGTGACGTAATCGGCCTTAAAATGCGGCCTTTAAGGCTGCAGACCCTGAACTGGGACACAGACGAAATTCTCCAGAGGCCTGGTGATGAACTCATCCTGTGATTCAGGTGTGTTGGCCCAGGTTGAGATCTAAAACCTGCAGGACACCGGCCCTCGAGGCCCCGAGTTGGACACCTCTGGACTACATGAAGAAGACGAATAGCACTTGAGCATGATGTCATTTAGAGGCTTGCTGTGGCTTAGTTTAATCCTATGATGTGTGTTTCAAGTGTGGATGAAGGCACATTTATTTCTGCATCCTTCTGAAAATAAAGATTTGTGTGTTTCCTGTTGCATGAAGTAACACTCCTTTGTTGCACTGACCAATCAGGCTGAACTCGGATTTGATTGCACATTTTACAGTTTGATTATTTACAGTTAACAAGACATTAAAGAACACATCTGAGGTTCCTTTATGTTGTGTTTGCCTTTCTTTTCTACACATAATCACCAGTTTAAATACAGCAGAAACTCTAAAGTCAGTAGTGTGAAGAGTTCACCTGAGTTTAACATGAATAAAGCTTCACATCATTGGCGAGTCTGTGTCTGGCTCCTCAGGTGACACCCCGCCGTCCCCCTCCACGCATGGGGGAGGAGGGGGAGGTAGGGGTGACACGTCGGAGTTGAGGCTCGGAGGGAAAGGCAGGACCAAGGCAGGTTGAAGGTGACGGAGGGAAGCCCGAAATCCATCCCAGGCAGCCATCTCACTTTCTGCTGCTTTCACCTGTAGAAGAGAACGGCTCGTGGATGTTTTCATCAGTAATGTTGTGGAGAGTAGAGACGGACGTTTGGAGCACACGGGTTCAAAGTTGCTGTTTTACAAATAGTGTGTAAAAACCGATGTGAGCTCTTACTTTGATCTGCTGCTGTCTCTTGGCCTCGGCAGCGGCAGCCAGGCTCTGCTGCAGCTCCACAGGAAAGCTGAGCTCGTCTCTGACAACAAGCACAACCCAGCCTGGTCAGCGTGGTCTTCCAACAACAAGTTAGTATTTCTTTAGATCCTGCCAAAATAAAGCTAAAGCTGCTTTGCTTTGACTTCCAGTTAATGAACGTCTGCAGTGAAGGAAAAAAAGATGAATTACAGAGGAAGAGAAATGTTTGGTCTTACATGTCTGCCCTCTCCACCCTGACGCCCCAGCGACAAGCGAAGGAGTCGACTGTTGCTTGTATCTGCTCCCCGATCTTCCGCCTGTGCAGCAGGACGTGGCTGAAGGTTTGCTGGGCCAGAACGTCTCTGACTGCTGCCTGGACCAGACTCTGCAGCACTGCGGTCAGACTGGAAACAGCTGAGCTGCACAGTGCCACGTTCTCTATCTGGTAATAACACACCGCGCTCAGCTCCGGCCTCACCAAGTCCTTCGTCACCACCTGCGTACAAACATATGAGAACACACGTGTCGCGATTCCAAACGGGAATATTTAAATATGCGATGCAGTGCGTGTCTGTTTCTGTACCACGTGAGGAGGAACCTTCAACATCTTCAGTCGGATGTCAACTTTGTGACACACGTCGAGAAGTGGGAGGTGGAAAAAAAGGCCTGAAGAGGAAGAAAGACACAGGGGCAGTGTTGGGAAGGTTACTTTTCAAATGTATCCCATTACAGATTACAGATTACATGCCCTAAAATGTATTCTGTAACATATTCCGTTACGTTACTCAATGAGAGTAACGTATTCTGAATACTTTGGATTACTTAATATATTATCACGCTGTTTACAACTACATGAATGTACTATTGCTGTGATTTATTACTGTTACTGAAGGTCCGCGGCTCCGAACCGTAGTAAAGGGACCTCTGGCTAATACGGTGGGTTCTGTGTCGGCTCGTAGCTGAAAACTAGCTTTACTTTGTTGTCTGGGTCAACTTTGCTAGCAGAGACAGAGAGAGGCGTTGAAAGGCTGCTCCAACAGAACTTATTGTTTCAGAGGAAAACACGAACACGGTGTACAGTCGAGTCTTAATAGTTTACTTACAGCTGGGCTCGTCAGGCTCTCTTCTTGGCTGCAGTGGTTATTATTATATTTACATGCTTCCAGCTCCCGTTTCTGCTCGATGACAGCTCGTACTTTTCCTTTTACTCCCTCCCTCGCTCACAGACACATAACGGGTATGGCAGTCCATTCTCCCTGCAGCACGGACTACACTGCCCATGATGCTACATTCTTTAGAGCTATGCCTGTAGCATTCTGCCTGTTAGCTTAGCACAACAACAAAAAGGCCTCTCTCACCCAGGAAACACACAGAGAGAGAGCGTCACCCTGTAACCATGGCGACCCTAGCTGCCGCCTGGAACAACAGAACGTAGCTGTCAAACAAAACCCAAACAGTCCTGACCCGCCACAATATGAAACAGGGAAGTACCGCCGTGTAATCCATTTATTTCAACAAAGTAACTGTATTCTAAATACCACCTTTTTAAACGGTAACTGTAACGGAATACAGTTACTCATATTATTTTATTTTAAATACGTAACGGCGGTACATGTATTCCGTTACTCCCCAACACTGCACAGGGGACGGTGGGTGTCACACTAGTGAAGCTTCTCATGAGCTGCGATTCATAACACGTTCTCGACCCTCACACAGGCTGCTGTCTGGAAGCAAATATTTCTAATCGTATCCTTCCTGGTAGCTCCTAATGAAAATCTTAGCATCCTCAGCTCCGCCTCGTGTCGTCTTGTCAGCGCCATCGTCTCACTGCGGTCTTCCAACCATTAAACTCATCACCGCCTATCCACCGCCCGCTCTCTGTCTCCATTTCTCTTCTGCACTGGTATTCATATAAATTCACTCCCTTACTACCTCCACTCCTTGCATGTTGATCTTTCCATAAATAGATAAAAATAAAGTATAAATAAAAAATAAGAATGAAATCTGGGCCAACCTGGTCCTCTGGGTTTTCCACGCAGTAGGTGACCCAGTCTGAAGATCACAGCTCTTTCGTGTTCCCTCACTACCTGTGAATCAACATGTGGTTGCTCATGTGTCAGTTTCATATTCAACACAAAGCGGTCAGCCTATCTTCTAAAGACATGTCAGATCTTTGCAGGATCAGAGGTTTAGTCCGTACTTTGACACAGAACCAGATGGAAAGAGGGAAGAAGAGGAGAACCAGAGCCAAGACAAAGACCATCAGCAGCCACTCACAGACTCCCAGCTTCTTATGCTTCAGACCTGAAAAAATCAACAGTCTTTCATGAAGACGTCTCATCACACTTTCAGATATGAAAAACATATATTTAAAAAATAAAAACACTTTGACTCACTGTCATCCTGCTCTGCTGCTTCCAGGAGCCCCACATTCTCATCCTTGACTTCATTATCTCTCACACTGTCTATATCCACCACCGTTGATTTCAACTTCACTTCTGTCTCTTGCTCCATCTTCCCCACATGCGTCCCCAGCTTCTCTTTCCTCACCGATGATGCTTCAGAGAGCTGCTCCACCTTCGGCTTCCTCCTTGGAGCCTCTGAGGCTGCCCTGACCCTCTCCTTCCTGGCCGTCATTCTGGATCTTGGTGGGTGATTGGAGGACTTCTCCATGCTGGCTGCATGCTCTGCAGAAAAATTGGAGGGATTTCTTCCTTGTTTTCTCTTTTTCCAGGTTAAAGAAAAATAAATTTTGTGATTACTGGGAGATGCTTCCCCTCTCGCTGGATGACTGATCAGCAGTACTGCTGTCTACTGTGGAGATGGGACAGAGTCTGTCCCTGTAATTAAAGCTGGGAGCGTGGGAGCACAGGACAACAGTGAGGGGTGTCCTTACCACACTCTTTTTTAAATTGTATGCCAGTAAACCTTTGCTTTGCCAGTAAGACCATCCAACTCTCCCTTTTATCTCCTTTTCCCCATAGAGGGCCCATTAAAGACAGACATAGGCTTTATTAATCCCACACTGGGGAATTTCACATGTTACAGCAGCAAGAATGAAATTAATTCGAGATAAACTACAAAGACAACAACTTGAAAAACATAAATAAGAACAAATGTTTTAGCAAAAATTCTATTCAAGTTATAAAATGATAAAACTGATCCAGCATCAAGGGTTTGACTTTTTTAAATCCACACATTATCCTCTGGAGATAAAAAAGATAAAAGAAAAAACATCTATACATGTTTGTTTATGGACCACCAAGACTCCACTAATTAACGTGTGGCCTGCAGTGTAAAGCTGAATTTAATGCTGTTAATATTTAACCACATGCATGCAAATGGAAACTTGTTTAGGTTACGTCTCTTCTGTGGTAAAGTCAACACCCCACGGAGATATGTGGAGAAGTGAGGTTTTCACTGTTTGGACTAATTATCCCAATGAAGCTCACACTGAGTGTCTTATACAGGAATGTGCAGACGCAGGTCTGAAAGAGCTTTCTTTGTTTGGAAAGTTAAAGACATGCTGTAACCTCCCTGACTTGTGCTTAATTAAACTCAAACCTTATTGCGTGGGCCTCTTGAGGCGTGGAAAAGTCACACGTATTTTTCCACAAAGAAGACATAGCTGACTACAAGAGTGAGCAGATAGCTACAGAGTAAATGTGGGGTGAGAGGCAGTTTGAGGTGAGGGAGTCACACTCCTGACAAAGTGAACACAGTGAGGATGAAACACGGAATCTTCGTATCCTCGTGTTCTCTCGTTTTAAACACACAAACCGTAAAAACTGTTGTCATCCACGTTCTGCTTTGTCTAGTATTGCTTTGGGTTTCAGGCTGAATGGTTGGTTTTGACCTGTTCAACCTGCTTCCCTCAGGTAAGCGCTACAGGTGCATCAGACTCAAGGCCATAACCACCCTGAACTCACACATGCACTGACAATCCACTCACCAATCCAAGGACTTCGCTCTATACACAGACTACCACCACAATAACCACAATAACCCACACTGTAAATATATAAGACTATTTATTTGTATATTTTTACATTTTATATTTTTGAATAGGGTTCATATGCTGCAGAGCCGTGCACCTCACCGCCCTTTCTCTTCCCACATGTCTGCACTGAGTGGGGATGCTCTGTATCTCACTGTACACGTGTATAGTGACAATAAAAGGCATTTTATTCTACTCTATGAACCCATCCATTCGTCTTGTGAGTCTCACAAATGACAAAACTGGAAAAACGTCTTTTGGCTTTTTGTAAATCAAACTGTGGTGGACAGTTTCGGTACGTGGGTGGGACAAAGTGCTCTGCGCCCCACCTGTACGTGCGGTGCTTCTTCTTTGTTGTTGTGGGACCAGTGTCAAGGTAAGGAGTAACAGTTTATTGTGTTGTCTTCGTAGCGCTTGTTAAAAAGACCACAGCATCCACTTATGCCTTGCGAGCTACTGCTCCAAACATTTTATTGACACCATTCAAAAAACCCTGTCACGCCACAGACCAGTCTTCTTTTATGTGCTCCCTGGAGGCATTCATGAGCTTTCTTAAATACAGCGCCCCCTGCTGGTAAACCTTATTACATGAACACCTACATATCACCACATTTATTAGCTAGGCAGCTAACTAAAACGGCTTTCGGCTTCTTCGAATTTAAAGTTGTTGGGGTTTTTTTTGTTGTTGTTTGTTTTGTTTTTTTTTGCTTTGGCAACTGAATTTGTATCGTTAGCAAGTCCTGCTAGGTAGAGGCGTGCGGAGAGAGAAGGTTTGGCCCCTCGCAGCTACAGACAGGTGAGACTGTCCTGTTAGCATTTTGATGCTTTTTGGTAACTAAACCTTAGGCTAAAGATGCTTTTGGAACCATTTTAAAACAAGACAAGACAGTTTTTTTTAAGACTGTGCATTAATGTTCTCATGCGACTTCTATGTTTCTGGTTCACAAGGCAGGAGCTAACTCCAGCTAATTAGAGGCAGGAGCTAACTCCAGCTAATCAAAGGCAGGAGCTAACTCCAGCTAATTAAAGGCAGGAGCTAACTCCAGCTAATTAGAAGCAGGAGCTAACTCCAGCTAATTAAAGGCAGGAGCTAACTCCAGCTAATTAAAGGCAGGAGCTAACTCCAGCTAATTAGAGGCAGGAGCTAACTCCAGCTAATTAAAGGCAGGAGCTAACTCCAGCTAATTAGAGGCAGGAGCTAACTCCAGCTAATTAGAAGCAGGAGCTAACTCCAGCTAATTAAAGGCAGGAGCTAACTCCAGCTAATTAAAGGCAGGAGCTAACTCCAGCTAATTAGAGGCAGGAGCTAACTCCAGCTAATTAAAGGCAGGAGCTAACTCCAGCTAATTAAAGGCAGGAGCTAACTCCAGCTAATTAGAGGCAGGAGCTAACTCAAGCTAATTAAAGGCAGGAGCTAACTCCAGCTAATTAAAGGCAGGAGCTAACTCCAGCTAATTAGAGGCAGGAGCTAACTCCAGCTAATTAAAGGCAGGAGCTAACTTAAGCTAGCCTGTTTTAGGCAAGCCTGTAGACCTAAACGCAAAAAACATAAAGCCATGCGTTTGCCTTCGCACTTAAATTGTGGAATCATATTTAGTAAAGTGGTTTTGTGTGTAGAGAAAGGTAGGGTGTCAGCGGTTCTCCTCTATGCCAGGTTCTTGACTTCCAGCTGCTGTGTTTTCCAGATGTATTCAGGTAAGATGAACCATGAGAACATTTTGGCTCAACTGAAGAAGGACGTTCGCTCCTTGCTCATTTCATCCAAGAATGGTTTAGCTCCGGAAGAGCTCCTGCGAGACTACGCCACCATGTTGGGCCATCCGATGCCCCTGAAAGTCCTGGGCTTCAGGAACATTTTGGATATGAGTCAGGAGATGCCTGATGTGGTGTCCATTAAGTTCAGGCCAGATGGGAGCATATTCTTAAAAGGTAGTGTCTCATTAAGGCATCAGCGCTCTTGTCTTTGAACTCTTAAACAGGTTTAAGTATTTGACATTCTCGCTCTCTCCCGTGCAGCTGTTGGTCACGAGACCACTCGCAGCATGGAGGAGCTGGTGACCAAGCAGCGCTCTAAGCCAAACAAAAAGGGCAGCAGGGGAGGTGCCCGCTACTTACCAACTCATTCTGTGTCCCACTATGTGGTCCTCCCAAGAAGAGGTCCCGCTCCTCCAGCCATCCCTGCACAGCTGAGGACGGAGCTTCGAATACTGCTCTCACAAGTATGAATGAAATGTGTTTAATGTTTTGTGTCCATCATAACCTGGGCTTTTAAAGCCTGCTGTAGATTTTGCAGCTGGTTTATTTGCTTGGTATAAGCGCAGCATCATTCAAATGAAGCATGAGCAAAATGAGGGCACAGATTATTGATTATTGGTGTTTTTTGCACTTTATAAGGTCTAGCCTGTTAACGTGAATTTTGAAGAGAAGATACCTGACAGGCTTTTCTTTCTTCTCAGTGGAGTAATAATGCGGCCGCTCTCTCAGGGTCCCATTAGGTTATCCGACTTGGAGGCTTGTTTCTGGCGCTACTTTGGACGACCGCTTTGCATTCGCAGCTATGGGTTCTACTCCACTGGAGAGATGTTGGGGGCAGCGGCAGATCTGGTTGTCATTAGCCAGAGCAGGTTTGGCTCACTTGTGTTCCTGAGGGAGCATATGATCCCTAGGCCACTGCTCAAATTACCCGCCTCAACAAAGAGGGCTGGACCGATAAAACCAGCATTGCCGAGGACATGCGGGCCAGATTCTGAAAGGCCAGATGTCAAACTTCAGACGCCAAAAACACCTCCAGGTTCGTCATTTGGACTTTTTCTTGTAGTTTTGTTTCGCTCCGTTTGTTCTTTGCACTTCTAACTGTTAGATTTGGTGCCATGTAAATGAAATGAATCTGAGAAACTTGGCTTTGTATTATTGCACTAGTCTGCATTTTGAAACACCTTTGTGTCCTCTTCAGCTGAAGCTCCAGAGAAACCAACATCTCTGAACCAGACATCTTCCCAGAATTCCTTGGATTCTGCCCGTAGTGAGCCGGGAACTGTCGATAGCGAGCCGGGGGTGGACGAGAAAAACCAGGAAACCAAAGCTCAGCTTTCCCCAGAGATTCAGCTCTTTGATAACCATGTCCTCAAGGTTGGGTTTCATTTGCAGCTGAAATCCATCTCAGATATGAAATGTCTAATGTTTCGTTGCTTCTCACTGGAGAAACTGTGGCGCATAAAAGACTCTGGTTTTGGTCAAACATTTGTGGTGTAATTGTTCAGGCACACTACAGCAGAAAAATCAGAAATAGTGCTGTTACTAAATCCTGTCAAGTATGGTGAGATGGTGAGATATCCTATTTGGTATACCTCGTATCTGTTAAGTGCAGTTTCTTTCTTCTTCTTAAATGTGATGTTAGCTGGAGGAGGGGCTTCGTCAGCAGATCCTGGAGAACGGAGTTGCTGGCACCATCAATCAGGAGCTGAAGGACAAACTACGAGCGGTGAGGCCTCGCACCGCTTTATCAGCATATGTGTTTGAGCCCAGTTTTAATCACGCAAGTGTAAAGTCTGCAAGTGCTGTTATACTTCATGTATGTGGGGGAAAGGACGCGTGAGTATACGACTCGCTCTCAGCCCGTCGTCGCTCTGAAACCGCCGTATTAATCACAGATGACCGTAAGAGGTCAACAGACGTTAAAGAAAGTATGTCGTGAAAATGATTAACGTGTCGACAACTCTGCAGGTCATAGGTCAGACGGACGGCGGATTATCAGTGCACAAACTGCCAGCTGAGTACAAGGTAAAAACAAGTTTGCATGTTTGTGTTGTTAACAGAGACTTTTCTAAACATCAAACTGATCCAGGATTTTAGAAGCAGAGCGGTCCTAATCACTAATAGAAACAACCTGTCACACACACACGGTTAGCTCCTCCCACCCTGGAGGTCGCCTACGATCACAGCAGACATTAATAAAAGATGCACACTCTTAAATATCCTCCTTTCTTTCCTCCCAGAGGTGTTTTGGCGAGGACTTGCCTCTGCAGCAGAGCGGCTTTGTTAGCGTCACTGAACTCGTCGGTGCCATGAGTGACACTTTCCACCTGAGACCAGCAGAGGGAGGCAGTGGACAAGACTGGATAATCAGGGCCCTACATGATACTGAGAATACACGTCCAGGTGTGTATTTGTCATTGACTCGTTCGCTTCGCTTACATGAGTAATGACTATTTAGTGTTACTGTGAATATAAATGAGTGTTTAACCCACATCTTTCTTCCTTATGTTTGTTCACAGTAAAGTCACTAATTACAGTCACGTGTGGATTTCAGGTGTTGGAGCATCTTTGTGCAGTTATGACTTTCAACCAAGCAGGAAATGTATTTGTGTCTGTTTCTAGACTCAAAAGAGAGCGAGAGTTTTAATGATGATCAGACGTTTCCAATTGTCCCACCATCAGATGATGAGAACAACGAGCTGGTTACCAGTAACACACCCATGGAAATGGTTTGAAAGCATATTTTTTGTGTTTTGATCATAGCAAGTAATCAGTGATGCTTGATGCACGCACATTAAAAGTGATGACTCTGCACTTTACAGCCTGTAAGTCTGTAAATGATAAAGAGGAGCTAAATATTATCGAGTGCCTTTTGTGTGTTTGTCTGTAGATTTCTGCGATTCCGGTGCATCTCAGCCCTGCTGTGCCCCTCGACGCCCTCCAAAGTAAGCCTCTCAAACCACCGACGCGCCACTGTGCTCGAGAGCTGGTGGAAGTCTTGGTGGAGCGGGTGGAGTCACCCGGATATTTCTACATTCGCTTCAGCGAGAGTGAGGAGGCCCGAGCTATGGAGAGCATGATCTTTGAGATGAGGTGGTGCATGTGTTAGCAGCAGCAGCTACTGTACGGACTCTTTAACCGTGCCTACTCTGATCAGTACCATCTTTTTCCTCCTCTCGTCTCCTAGACGATGCTACACCTGCCCTCAGATGTCGGAGTGCTATCGCCTTCCCCAGAGATTTGTTCGACGGGGTCAGGTCTGCTGCGTGTCACCTGACGGAGTGTGGTTCTACCGGGTGGTGATCCATAAGGTCATCTCCCCCACTCAAGTGGAGGTGTACTATGTGGACTTTGGTGATGTGGCAGTGGTACCAACCGCCAACCTCAAGTTCCTCAAGTAGGGGCCTCTGCAAGCTCTCGTTAAAAGGATGATTTAAAAGAGACGTGTGCATATTTGATAAATGTATCTGGCTGTTTCCCAGGTCGACTTATTCGGTTCTTCCAGCACAAGCTGTCCCATCTTCACTCGCTGGAATTAAACCCACCTCTGTGAGTCTGTGCCTTAGTTTAATTTTCAGTTTCCTTACAAAGACAAGCCTTTCTGTAGACTCCAGCACCAGTCCTTGGTAATGCCAGCGTCTCAGCAATCTTGTGATGGTTTAATTGAATGTTTTGGCTTTCAGAGCTCTTATGGTTTGGATTCATAAATGAGTGTCGCGGTCGGTCTCCTGCAGGGCAGCTGGACTCCTGAGGCAACAGCCGACTTCCAGAAACTGTGCAGTGATCGCACCCTGGTGGGCGCTCTGGATTGTTACAGTGGAGACGTGCTGCAGCTCTACCTGTGTGACACACATACTGATGATGACATCTACATCCACACTGTCCTGCTGAGCCAAGGCCACGGGACGCCCTGCAGCCCTGCAGCCTCTGCAGCAGTGAGCGGCACCCACACAAACACTGGTTTGGTATCATAATTTTATCGTTATCTTATCAGCAGTTTATCGTTCTTTTAACAGGATAGCTGTCAGGTCACACCAGTGAGTCTCTACCTGGGAGAGGGGGTGGCTGACCTGCCAGAGGTGAGGGAGGAAATGATTTCATCCCCAGAGCCAGGAGACACTTCTGAAGAGTCCATAATGGACAAACTGAAGGTAGCACACTGGTCTCATAGAAACATAGTGCAGGGCTATAGTGCTCTTGCCCCGTGGGACGTTGTTAGATTTGGCAAAAGGTCATTTTATGTTTGTGGGTAATATTATTGGGTTTTTAAAAAATGTTTTTATTAGTTTAAAACTGTTAGAAAGATTATGGTTGTATATCCGCATGTATACAGCTGCATTTAGCTGATGTTGGGCCTCAGCTGGGATAGCCTCCAACACCACCTCATCTGCATACGTGGTTGATGCCTTCATGTAGTGTGTTTTCTCTTTGTATAAATATAGATCTTCATTGTAAACTGATAAAGAAAACGCAGAGCGGTGCATTAGAAGTTCACGGCTATGCAGAGAATAACGTTTCAGACTGTTGGATAAGGTTGAGTTTTGCACCCACGTCTAACATTTGTGTTATTTATAGGTGTTCAATTTTAATCAGTTGGGAACATCTTCAGCTTTCTAACTTCATTAGCTTAATTAAGATTCATTTCTTCCTCCTGAGCACTTCCCGTCCAAAGAGCGTTAAACGCTGATACTCAAGCTCAGCACCAAACGACTGCTGCTCTTTGTACAGCGTCCTTAACCCTTTAAAACCGGTCAGAGCAGCACGCTCCGTTTTGCGTAACTATTTTTAAATCCCGGTAGCTCTGCAACCACGTGAGCTAGCGCAATAATTTTTTTTGCATATGAAACCGGAGGAGTTGTACTTACATCTTATGCCATCAGCTTGTCCTCGGTCACAGTTTCCTTCCACATATAGTTTTGCAAAAACTGCATAAAAAGCACTTGCAGCAACAAAAACATAATATTCCAGAAACACGCTTTGCTGATCCGATCAGCTGTTCGTAACACTTCCTACGTCCATCAGCGCGAACTATCGCATGTCCTCCATGACCTGCCCGAAACCGTAAGTGACGTCATTTTGCGGAAATGTAGTTTTTTACCATCAGGGCCTCATGAGCCTATACTGGTGTTTTTAAAAGTTATGTTTGACTTTATGACTTTCTGTGTGGTTTCTGGGATGCTTAGGACTCATATTGCACTGCTGGAAATAGTTTATTTTGATGCAGATGCGGCTTTTTTGCAAATTTGCATTATAATATTTATTTTTGTTTTTCCTGCAGTGTATAAAAATTGGTGTATTTCAAAAATAAAACTATGAAGACACTCAAAATAAATTTCCTGTGGTGGGAAACTATTTTGTGCAACTTTTTTGTATTTACAGTTTTGAGGGATAAGCCTCTTAAATTTCTGTAACTAGAAATATATGTTAAAAAAACAAAAACGATTTTACATTTTTTGGTAGTTTATTGCACTTTTTTGCAATTTATGTAATTACTATGCACTTAATGCAGACATATTATTAAATTGTAGGCTGTAATGGTTGTATTGATGTATATCAACTTGAAATGCTCCCAAAAATGGCTCCACAGCATGTAAACATATAATATAAGCTCTGGCGGACTTGGTTCCATGGTAGGTCTTAAAGGGTTAAAGAACAAAATACTCCCAGGATTGTCATTTAAATGTTTTTTTTAAATAGATTTGCAGCTTTACGCTGTTGTTGTCTGTTATCTGCGAGTGCAGTCTTTGCCTCTCATTGCATTCATTTCTCACATTCATGTAAAGCTTTAACTCTCCACTGTCCATAGTGCTTATCTTTGCAGCCATACTGCCACTGCTGCAGGCCCGCTGCAGCGCGCGCACACACACACACACACACACACAAACACTCGGTGTACACACTTGGCTCAAACACACATGTCATCTCGCTGAAGGGAGAGTTGCAGTCAACGCTGCTTAATGTATAGCTGGGCTGTTGGAAGGTCACGGCTTGTTGTTGCACTATAAATAAGGCTGCAGCCAATCGGTGAGTGTTTAATGGATATTGTATTACAAGATTGTCATTCTCTTATGTTAATGAGCAGCAAGTTGTTAAACTGAACATACTGGGAAGAAGATTTGACAGCGTTACAGCGTGTCAATAGCATTTGACTGGTATTTTTGTATATTTTATATGTTATACACACATTTTTCATATGCTAGTGACATTAGAGACACTGAAGTTAAAGGTGTGGCGTTCTTCCCATCATTTATTAACCAGCTAGTTTTACAGGACTAATGAGGTGGCTCATCGAAGCAATCCTCACACTGAGCTCCCTGTTTGGCTTTGGCTGAGAGCAGGCATTCTTGCTCAGATGTTGATGTTTACAAAGTGAAGAGATGCTCAGAGGTTCTCTTTTCCTAAAATCTGAGATCGGAAGTGTTACACAGACCAGGTAGCGGCGTTGAAGCTAACCTAAGAAATTGAAACTGTGTTGTTTGGAGTGTTACGTAGGTCCTCTTTTTCCTGCAGGGTGATCGTTCTGTGGCCTTCCTCCACTACAGTCGTATTCAGTAAGCTGTACGGTTATTACAGCTCGGTCGCAGCAGATGGCCCCGCCCCTCCCTGAGCCTGGTTCTGTCTGAGGTTTCTTCCTGTTAAAAGGGAGTTTTTCCTTCCCACTGTCGCCAAAGTGCTCATGGGGCAAGAGTTGGGAGTTCGCCTTGTAATCGGAAGGTTGCCGGTTCGAGCCCCGGCTCGGACAGTCTTGGTCGTTGTGTCCTTGGGCAAGACACTTCACCTACCTTTCTACTGGTGTTGGCCAGAAGGGCTGATGGTGCGATATGGCAGCCTCGCTTCTGTCAGTCTGCCCCAGGGCAGCTGTGGCTACAACTGTAGCTGCCTCCACCAGTGTGTGAATGGGTGGATGACTGGGTGTGTAAAGCGCTTTGGGGTCCCTAGGGGGGACTAGTAAAAGCGCTATACAAATACAGGCCATTTACCAAAGCCCCTTGAGTCTGTTGTTGTGATTGTATGAATAAAACTGAATTGAATTCCAGTTATAGATTTTATTTTCAATTACAAATGTGTCTGTAAATGAACATTTATGGTCTACGTACTTTGTCTTGATGCACCAGGTTGAAGATGATGAAATGCCCACCCTGGAGTATATCTGGGAGAGCGAGGTTGTGCCTCACATCCAGGTATGAGCACCTGGCTCTGACCCTCATCTGTCCACTGAGGTTAAAAGACTGATGGTTGTTGTTTCCTGTTACAACTCGTTCAGGCTAAGGAGAAAAACCCGTTCAACGCTCTGCTGAAAGACCAAACCGTCACCTTCCCCCTGACACCTCCAGATCTCATTCAGACCAAGATGACCACAGCTGACCTCGCGGTGAGTCATCTGAAGAATATTCGATATACCGATTGCATTTTATTTTATTTTTTTGCGGGGGGGGAGTTGTTTTTTAGTCTGTTAATGAAAATGTAATTTTTTCCCCAGACACAGAGTCCGACTGCTCCACCAGCTCCACCCGTCATTAACCCCACTTCCATGAGACCAGAGGAGGTGCTGCACCAGCCTAAGGCTTCTGCCCCCTCCATGACCAGACCTCCTCTGATCCTCAGCACCCTGAGCCTCCACACTGCTGCCCTGGGTCAAATTCTGGATGGTACTCTGGGTACAGATGCACACACTGACCCCACAATATGCACATAAGTCATGTGACCAAACGAATGCAGTCTTGGATCCGAGTAACTGCGTCACATTTATATAAATAACTTCTGTAGAGATGAGATTCAAGCTTTGTTTGTGATTCTGAACTTCAGTCAATGCTAGATTACATCATCACCCATTACTCATAATGAATTATAGTTCTGCTGCATTTGTGGCAAGAACTTGTCTTTGGAAACAATAATGCCGGCCTCACACTCTGCGATTTTTGGCCCATTTTGAGCCGATTTTTGAGTCGTGCGACCGTTTTGGCGATCGGCCCGATTTTGGCCTTCATTGTGCATCGTGTAGTATACGCGGGGTAACGAGAAGCGGTTAACACCTCACGACCAGCTCCCGATCATCAATCGCTTGGTCGTGAGGGTGTCGCCGCAGCTTCTCACACTGCGCACGCGCAAACACAAATGTCAGCGAAAAAGACGGCGCAGCACGGCGGTGCAGCGTGTGATCTGGACACAAGCGACGGAGGCACTTGTAGAACTTTGGAAAGCTCATCCGAGCCTTTTCGATGTGGCCTCACCAAATTATCACGACCACAACAACCGTGAAAATAGTTGGATAGACGTTGCTGCTCAATCACAGCTGATCATGTTTTTCATTAGCAATTTAGCAAAGTTGATGGTGGTGGTTTGTCTGTGTGAGTGACAGACACAGAGGGAGAGCGAGCGACAGAATTTCTGTTATAACCTTCATTTTATGGACGCACAGTGTGAGCACTCGGGTCACATCAGAGCATCGTGACCTACGAACTTCTAACCTCTGCGAGTCAATCGTGCAGTTTGAGCAGGAGCTGAATGGTGCGACTGAAAAAATCGCACAGTGTGAGCCCGGCATTAGTTAACATTTTGTTCTCATTATAAAGTAACATTATGGAACAAAGGTCCTGATTTGCACAAAAAAAGCCTCGTCTCTCCTGCACCTGCACACGTCTTGTAATGAGATTAAACAGTGACCTTCATTAACCTACATATGTACCTCATTCACTCCATCTCCCTTACACACAC
Organism: Neolamprologus multifasciatus; assembly: GCF_963576455.1. Lineage (NCBI taxonomy): Eukaryota > Metazoa > Chordata > Actinopteri > Cichliformes > Cichlidae > Neolamprologus > Neolamprologus multifasciatus. The sequence continues at coordinate 38,455,752 of NC_140455.1, forward strand.
ACACACACACACACACACACACACACACACACACACAGGATGGCCTTCAATGAAATTAGTGTGTTCATGGATGGAGCGAGGGGGTATTGATTTCCACCCTGCTGCTTGCTATGGTGGATGTAGCTGCAGTGAAAACCTGACATAGATTCAATTAGACCTGTTACCAGAGCTATTTGACCCAACAAGCTGCTCTCTGTGCGTTTGCCCTGACATCGATACGCCGCCGCTCCACCACGCCGGCGCTCGTGCAGTGGGGGGAGGAATAAATACAGTGGTGGATTTATCTACATCTACAAACATGCAGAAAAAGCTCGACAGGCTAGATGGTGCGTTTGAGTGCATCCTAAAAACACGTCACACTGAAGTTGGGCGACTTACTGATGACGTGCCCTGTTTATTGAAATTCTCCCTTTTTAAAGAGTTTTTCTATCTTAAAGTGTAGAACGTATGATTCACTGAAATGGTCTCGGACTTTGTTTTCCAGATGGACCCATTTCTCATCGGTTCCCTCGGAAATCTGGCGTCACGTTTCCTCTGTTTGGGTCCAGATAGGCTGAGAGCGTCACAGCCAGTAAACACATGTTGCTGTTTTTTTCTTACATAGTTGAAGCTTTTTAAATACTGTGAACAAAGACAAAAACATGTCATGACTGATGGAATTTTATTTGGAAAAATAAATGTTATTGCTTGGACTGCTTTAATATTTTTAGAGAACTCTGTTCATTTGACCCTTGTTGTTCAGGCGACCCAGCGTTTGTGTTTTTGGTTTAATGTTCTTTATTTCTCCTTGTCAACTCCCCGTCTCCTGCTTCCTGTTTTACTTTGATAGTCTCACGTCCTTAGTGTTGCTTCCTCCACATCTCGTTATGCGTGATTGCTCTCAGCCATGTCCGATTCCCACGTTATCCCTCTGTGTATTTAAGTCCTGCGTTTTCCTCCGTCCATTGTCGTGTCCTTCCCTGTTTGCTGTGTGTTTTCTCGTCTCCCAGTGTTTAGTTCTTCGTTTCCAGTTTCCATGTTCAAGTTTTATTTAGATTTTTGTGAGTTTATTTTACGGATTATTTTTCCCAGCGAATAAAGCTGCCGCTTTGAGTTTACTGTTCTGTGTTTGAGTCCTGCATTTGGCTCCTTCATCCTGCCACAGCACAAACTGTGACATTTTCACTTTGTTTTGTTAAGTAGGGGATATTTTAAGATGTCTTGGAGCTGGACGAGATGATGATCGTGGAGATTGTTACAGCTATGAAGGAAGCAAAATAAAAGTGGATGCAATTCACCTTAGAGACTGGATGTTTCAGACGGTGCTGTTTGGTATTTTTAAGCTGCTAAGACGGAGCTTGTTTTCTCGTTGGATTCACTGAAGGATCCACGTCTGCTGAGGCTGAACTTTTTTAATAGTTTGCAAACGTTAGCTCACTAAACTAGTTCATAAATGTCTCTTGTCGGTTTTTTCAGTGTTGTTTGACTTGTAGTTCTGCACCTGCACTGCTTTTCTCTTTACTGGTTTTGTCATCAATCAAGTTCAGTGCAATGCCCTCACTCATGAGGATCACTTATTCATTACAAAACACAGGTTTTGGGTGCTGCTGCATTCAGAGTCATATAGACAGATGCAAACAGTCCCAATCAAAAGTTTAAGACCACTTAAGAAATGGCCCCAAAATCCTATTTTGCACGGTTGAATCTTAACAAGGTTCAAAGTCGAGCTTCAACGTGTAACAAGAAGAAATGGGAGTGAGACAAAACATTTTTTTTTTTAAATGTTTATAAGATTTTAAGTTCAAAGTTACATAATGTCACACCAGACAAAGGACATAAGATTAAAAAACAATAACATTTAAGCACAGGAAAAAAAAAAAGGAAAAACAGAAACCAAACACAACAAAAAAAGACCCCAAACAGGAAAGGAAAAAAATAAATAAATAAATAAAAATACACCAGTTAGCCAGTACAAATCAAAAGTTAAAAAGAAACACCAATGTCCAAAAAAGACGATCTTCTGTGTGAGGTTAGACAGGGCAACAGAGAGTTCACCAAGACTAGAAGATGTGGGAAACATGTCCAGGAAGGAATCAGGGTCCGGCAGAGGTGCAGTTTCACACAAACACAAAGTGCAGTCAAATGGGTTAAAGTTTATGTTAAATTCCCATTAATATGATTGAGAAAAGGGCCCCAGATTTTGACAAACTTAAAATGGGTGTCAGCCAAACGATAACGAACCTCTTCAATATACAAACAAGCTTCATCTCACGTAAACTCCTGAGTGTGGGGCAAGACCAGAAAAGGTGACCAAGGGTTCCATCCATTGCTTTGCATCTGTCACACAAAGACGAAATAGACTGAAAAATGCTGCATAGCTTTGTTTTAGAAAAATGCAAACGATGAAGGACCTTGAACTGTATAAGTTGTAGTCTGGCATTAACAGAGCATTCTTTAATCTTCTTCAACCCATTGGCCCACAAAGCATCCAATATGTCTACTTCCAAGTCAGACAAAACATTTTTTGAGAAATTTATTGAAAATAACACTTAAACTGAAACAGGTTGTTTTACAGCTGATCAAAAGTTTAGGACCACACCTCCAAAAAAAACCCCCACCCGTAAACCCCCCAAAACATAAGTTCTAAACATGAACTCAGTGATGAGTCGCTCCACCGTTATTGTTGATCACTTCAAACATTGATGCTTGATGCCAGCGTTTCCATGAGGTGAGAGGGAACATTTCTCCAAGTGGTGAAGACGGCCGCATGAAGGACATCTACTGCCTGGAACTGTTGTGCATTTCTGTAAACTTCCCTTGTCGTCCATCCCCAAAGGTTCTCACTTGGATTTATATCAGGGGAACATGCAGGATGGTCCAAAATAGTGAGGTTATAAGAAGTCTCTTGTCCTGCATGCATTGTGTACTGTAGCCTAAGGAGCTTGGAAAGAAAAGCGTCTGGACTTCTTTAAGTTGCTTGAAGACGTTTAGCCTCTCATCCGAGAAGCTTCTTCAGTTTTAAGGTCAAATGGTGGCGAGTCCCAGAGTTTGACCTTAGCCCCCACCCCTGTGGCGCATAGAAAACACCTCAGGTGGGATCTGCTTGTCATGCTGGTAACGTTGGAAACCATCAGGACCATCGAGGTTACTTTTGTTCTCCTCAGAGAATAAAACTTTCTTCCACCTTTCAGTGTCCCATGTTTGGTGCTCTGTAGCAAAGTCCAAACGGTCAGTTCTGTGGCGTTCAAGGAGACGAGACGTTTCTTTGTTCTTGAAGCCTTTCAGCCTCAGATGGCGTCTGATGGTTATGGGGCTGCAGTCGGCACCAGTAATGGCCTTAATGTGGGTCGAGAATCGTCCAGTGTCTCGACGGACAGCCAGTTGGATCTTCCGGCTCAGTGCTGGGGACATTTTTTGGGTCTTCCACTTGAGTTTTTGTTCCATAACCCTCAGGATCATTTAGGAAATATCAAACGACCGTCTTACTGCGTCCCACCTCAGCAGCGATGGCGTGCTGTGAGAGATCCTGTTTATGCAGTTCAACAACCCGACCACGTTCAACAAGGGAAGCTTTGTTTTCCTTTGCCATCAGAGCATCATGACAGTGGGACTGCCTGACAGAAAATGTCAAAGAATCCACATTTTTGCACAGATTTGGCCTTTTAAAGGAAAGTGGTCCTAAACCTTTGATCAGCTGTAAAACAGCCTGTTTCAGTTTAAACGTTGTTTTCAATACATTGCTCAAAAAATGTTTTGCCTCACTCCCATTTCTTCTTGTTGCAAGTTGAAGCTCGACTTGGAACCTTGGATCTGGACTGTGCCTGTGTGCAGCTTTTTATATGACTCTGAATGCAGAGCACCCAAAACCTGTGTTTAGCAATGCATAGAAATGACTGAGGACTAAAAGATTAGCACAGGGGCAATGATGATAAATCATCTCTAACATTAACGATCCTTATAAGTGAGGGCATTGCACTGATCAAAGACAATAGTGTCAATAAAATTAATTGCATCTTGGCTAACTGCACAGAACTTGATTTTCAGCAAGAGCAGGAAATGAGCTAATAATGAACCACATGTATCCTTCTGAAGCCGAGGGGAGAAGCTGGAGCTTGCCTGCCAAAACGCGGCCAGACGTATGAAGGTCAACGCAGAGCGTAGAGTTCTTGATCACTGTCTGCATCCTGCTGGGCTTCCTGACCTTTACTGGCTTACCAAATTATCCTTGTAAAAGGCTCCTAATGAGAGGGGCTCATCTCAGTCAAACAAAATCAGGAGAAATTATTAACCTACATAATTTAAACACACACACAAGTCTTTTCTGCTTTAATAACACAGATGTGGAACCTCCGTTAACCATGATACAGGTTTTGTAGACATTAGCTCCAGTTTAACGTTGCTAACACGATCCAGCTTTCTGCATGAAGCTCAGCATTTGATGACACATTTCAAACAAACATTTGCCTTGACTCTCTGAAATCTTTCTGTACACACATAATCGCACGCACAACACTCATTAACAAGAGCACACTGCAAAAAGCAAAGGCACATGCGTGTGTCAGGCTCCATTATGATGTTTGTGAGGGTGGAGGAGGGTGCAGCTTGGGAAGACAGACCCTCAGTAAACCTTATTAGGGAGGAGAGTAATGTGGTTGCAGCTGAATTAGCAGCCGACAGCAGCACAGCATCCCTGTGCTGAATGAACATGAAGATCTGATGGCTTCGATTTACAGGCAAAACCCCCAAACCAGACCGGCTGAAGAAAACTGTTTTGTTTCACAGGCTTTCGGTTCGGTAATTACACCAAGCAAAGGCAAAGTTGTTGATAATTTAGATGTCTGTCTCCACATTTTACATCCAGAGTTTGACCAGTTTCATAGACTGAGCCTCTCCATGGAAAGAAAAATGATTTTCTCCTTTATTTTTCTAATATGTGAGATTTACAATCATGGTTTTTATAAAAGAAAAGATTCTGTGTCAGTTTTGTTTTATTTAACAGGTCATAATAAAAATGATCTAATCCTTACCAGGCATCAGATGAACAACAATACATGACATTATTTAACATCATGTCATTATTTACTGGAAAAATAAAGCAAAGCAGACTCTGAAGCAGGGGCGTAATTTGCAGACCCAACCAATATAACCCCTCCCCCAATAAAATTATGAATTATCTTGCATAAATAGGCTGTTGATTTTCTTTACTCATTTCAGGTATTACCAGCAAAGTAGTTGCACGTTTCATCATCTGGGAATTTAGCCCCCCCTCCCCAATGTTCAGCACAAAGTTACGCCGATGCTCTGGAGCAAGGCCCGAGGCAGACAAAATTCAAAGTTTGACTGATTTACTGAATAACAATGAGCATGTAGGCGAGATGTAAGCAGGGGTTACTGAGAGAGGTGAGTCAAGGTGACGAGGCTTACTTGTTTGTCTCACTTGTTTTCACCTGTAAATGGAGTCAAAGGAGGTTGGCCATTCAGAGGAGCAGATGCAGTGACCTCTGGACCTGCTTAAAGGGAACAGGAAGAGTGAGCCACACTTCAGCCACACAGATATGTGAGGCTAATCTTGCTGGGGAGTCTTGAAGGAGCCTGATTACCACTCTAATGAAACAAACGGTCTGGCAGAGACTGGTTGTTGGAGCTGGTCCTTGAGTGCTGGTTGAGGATGAGACTGAGGTCTGCAACCTAGACTCAGGGAGAGTTGGAAGGCCGAAGCAGAAAACAGACCAGCGGGGGCCCATCCATGACTGTTTCCTGCATGTTATGCTTTCCTTGCTTCAACAAAAAACAAGGTGTGCTCATTTCCTGTGTGACTTTACCAGTGTTTATCAGTTGTGGAGGAATTTTGCCATATTCTTCTTGACAATGTTGCTTCAGTTTATTCATATTTGTGAGTTCAAAAAGAGCTTAACAATGAAATTCCTCGAAATTAACGTGCTTTGTGAATAGTTTGAGTCACCTTGTGGACAAATACTGCAACTGCATTAAGGTTCCAGATAGCTGCGCAGTAGCTGTCTCAGCAAAGGAAAATAATGCTCATTAGTAAAAACACTCTCACAGAGGTACCTGTTAATATGTATTTTTATTGTAAGCAGTACTAGCATGTACACTGAAAGTTACAGGCATTTTGGTGCATTGATACCAACTTTATTCACCAGTAGCATTTTTGGTAGCATGCTAAGCTAATACTAGATAGCTATTGGGGCGCTGTCTGGCTCCACCCAGTGTTAGCAACTTAGCGACTTTGTCGCTATATTTAGCGAGTTTTCAGACCCCCTAGTGACTTTTTTGCTAAGAAAAGTCGCTAAAAAAAGACGTGAAAGCGCATATGGCTTTTACTCTCAACAAGCAGCGGGTGCTGTAACGCAGTCAGTTCAAGTAAGAAATAAATTGCTTCCAAAAGAAATCTGTAAATTGTTCATAGAAAGAGAAGGTGGGTATAACTTAAGAGGGAAATGGAATTTAAAAATACAAAGTGCTAGAACAACTTTAAGAACGATGTCTATCTCAATTGCAGGAGTTAAATTATGGAACAGTCTAACAGAAGAAATAAAAGAAAGTAAAAACATAAAACAGTTTAAAGTAAAATATAAAAACCTGATTTTAAATAAGTATAACAATGAAGAAAACGGGGTTAACCCAGGACGGTAATGTTGCTGGTAATGGTGTTGTGGTTCTTTTTTGGGGGTTTTTTTTGTTTTGTTTTGTTTTGTTTTGTTTTGTTTTTCCATAATTTGTGCATCTGCAAATATAAACCTTCTGTTTTTTTTCATATGAAAGAAACTATACCCTGGTGGGGATTGCTAATTTCTTGTTTTTGATTTATGTATGTTTTGTTTTGTTTTGCTTTAGTTTTGTTTCATATGTTGTTTGTTTTAATTTAAGAAAATTTATGAATGAGAGTTAAAACATGAGGGGGTAGGGACAAATAAGTAAATACTTCTACCTACTCCTTTTCAAACAAATAATGGAATAATATATTGTAATGATTGTGAAGGCTCATGTTTGAAATGTTTGAAATAAAAATGAACTGAACTGAACTGAGTTCTTCTTTTACTCTTATGCTGTTTTGTGGATCACGTTTAAAACTACTTATAAACACACACACACACAAAGTAACTCCACCAGAGTGCCTATTTCGGGTCACTTTTGCCGGTCCAAGCCTGGGTAAAGGAGCAGGGTTGGAATTGTGACATTACAAAAAACAATAATTGCTAAAAGAAATTTAATTTGTAGTTCTAAATAAATTCTAAATGCATTTAGGACGTTTTTTACTCACTTTATGTCTCGTCCACGATGTTATTTCTCTCTCCAGCAGCGTAGGTTACAATTACATTAGCATGACCAATTATGCAAATTAGGTGATGACGTCATTTAGCGACTTCTAGCGACTTTTAGGACAACCAATAGCGATTTTCCTTACTGAGGAGTTGGCAACACTGGCTCCACCCAGCTCTAATCTGATCGTTAAGTCTGACGTCACTAGCCGTGTCTGGGCCTAAACTCTGCTGCAGGTCCATATATCAAACGATCACTATGGCATTACTGAGAGTTGAAAAACTGTCTAAAGTCTTTCATCTTTAATAAAATGATCAGCGTTCTGCTCTACCAGGTGTAACAACTGAGTTTAACATCCAGGCATCCATGAAAATGGAATTTATGACATTTAGCGGAGTTAGAAGTTAGCAGAAAGTTAGCTCGCTAGCTTCCATCTAAATACAATATAGCATGTCCTGACTGCAGGGTTTTGGAAACAAATTCAAACGTACAGCTCTGTTATCACTTCCAACATAAATTAAGACAGAAAACTAAACAGCAGTGACGTTTGTAGGGTTACTGAAGTTTGGCTAGCTGGTATATAATGATGTGCTAGTGACCGCTAGCGACACAGCTATGTTAGCATAATATAAACAAGCTAACTTTTTTTCCACTCGATAAAAGTTAACGTGAGTGTTCTCGGTGGTCAGGAACAAATGTAATCGCATGGCAGGATGCTGTAAACGGACCAAACTTCAGCCAGGAGAACAACTGAGATAATCCATCCACAATACGAGGTTAGTCATTTATATACTGCTGCATGGGCTGGGCTGTAGTTACATCGTAAGGTTTTAAAACTGATCTTAAATAAATGATTAGCGGTAATAAAAGCCGAGGGAGGTCAACGGGGATTACTGACTGTTTTTAGGAGCTTTTTGAGATTAAATAGAAGAAAATACAAAACATTAAACATGTTAACAACACAAAAGCCATATTAAACGCAGACTACTTTAGGCCCGGAAGTAGGATTCGTCACGTCATCACTTAATAATCGGATATTAATGAGACTGTAACTGTTGTAGTCCTTGTTAACAGACCTGAACGTTGCAGTTTTGTAACACGATGACGACTGCGTGCTGTTATCTTTGTACAGGTAGGTGCTGTTACGCATTTTTACTTGATGTTGTTGTACAAAAACGATAAACAATGGTGTTTGTATTATATGAGAAAAATTTATGTTTTTTTATTTTATTTTATTGTTGTTGTTGGTTAAGAAAAAAGTAGAAATAACAGCTCTCACCTCAGTTAGCACAAGGATGGAAAAAATAAAAATACTGCTACTATATGATCGCACATTTGGTTTCAGCTAGAACTTTTAAAGAAAGACTCTGACAGCGTTGTATTGTAGGAATTTATATTAATAATAATAATAATAATAATAATAATAATACATTTTATTTGAAAGCGCCTTTCAAAACACTCAAGGTCGCTGTACATTGAAGAATAAAAGCAACATAAAAGCAAGAATTTTTATTGTAAGCAGTACTAGCATGTACACTGAAAGTTACAGGCATTTTGGTGCATTAATACCAACTTTATTCACCAGTAGCATTTTTGGTTACCATGCTAAGCTAATACTAGATAGCTAGTGGGCGCTGTCTGGCTCCACCCAGCTCTAACACTAATGAGACTGTAACTGTTGTAGTCCTTGTTAACAGACAATGACGACTATTAGTCTTTTGTTAACTAAGAACACACTGTTGATGATGACTACGTGCTGTTGTCTTTGTACCAGAATAAAGAGGGAACCCAGAGTAGGAGCAAGTCTGGTGTCGCAGTGCCGTCCTTTCTACATGGGCGTTTAACATCACATTCACCATAGACCAGGGGTAGGCAATCCAAGGCCTCGAGGGCCGGTGTCCTGCAGGTTTTAGATGTGTCCTTGATCCAACACAACTGATCTAAATGTCTAAATGACCTCCTCAACATGTCTTGAAGTTCTCCAGAGGCCTGGTAATGAACTAATCATTTGATTCAGGTGTGTCGGCCCAGGGTGAGATCTAAAACCTGCAGGACCTGCAAGTTCGCGGTCAACTCAGTGGCTGCAAAAAGGCCCCAGTTGACTGTGAGGCCTCGGTGCTGACCTCTGTGCATTGTTGCCACCTGCAGTCAGTTGATTTACTGCCAAATCAAAAAGACCACAAGCTTATCTCAGCCAACCACCTGACTAGTATTTTCTATGTTCTCAGGTCTCTTACTCTGTTATATGGTGAGCGGTGCTGCATTTTAATGTATGCAAGCGTGTAGATTAGTGAGCAGCTCCTGTGTGCATGTACAGTGCATTCAGTGTGTAAATGAAGGATATTTTCCAGAAGAGGAGCGCCTCTATTTTAATTCCTGTGCCAAAATTCTTATCACTCGTATTAATTTTAGGACAGCTGGAGGAATACAGGGGAGAACCATCAATCTCCTGCTAATCCCAAGAATTAAGCTTTATATGGGTGTTTTTGGAATAATTCTGGTGCAGGAATCAGGTAACATTATAAAGCAGTGCTCCATTTTTAGGGACTTTCTTTTTGAGCTACAACTGCATTTGGAACTTTTTTAACATAAGAGAAGCTGTGAGGCAAGTAGGTGTACTGTGATTGGTCCAGGTTTAAGTATGTCGATTGGTTAAACACAGAAAATCATCTTTAAAAAGTAATAACATTAGTAAAACCAGGGAAGTTCTAATAGTAGAAACGCCCTTTCTCTGGCTGGCTGTGAATTGTGCCCAACAAATTTTTTTTCATATATTCTGAAGCTGTTAAATCTAATAACACTGTGCACCAACCAATGATCTTCTTATGGCAACTGACTCCGGTTTACTTTCCATTCTTATTCTCCTCCATCTGAGCGCTGCTTTCTACACTATTTCTCACTCCATTCTTCTCAGTAGGCTAGCCTCCATCGGTCTCTCCCATACTCCACTAGCCTGGTTTAAATCGTACCTGTCTGATCGCACTCAGTTCATTCAACTCAAATCCTTCACTTCTCAGCCCTTTCCTCTGACCACTGGCGTGCCCCAGGGATCTGTCCTGGGCCCCTTCTTTTCATTATCTACCTTCTTCCGCTTGGACACATTTTCCGTAAATACAATATCCATTTTCACTGTTATGCCGATGACACCCAGCTTTATCTGTCCACTAAACCTGATTCTGCTCTTCCCCCATCCTCCCTCACCCTCTGCTTAGCTGAACTAAATTCATGGTTCTCTTCTAATTTTCTCAAACTCAACAGTAATAAATCCGAGCTCCTCTTGGTCGGCACTAAATCAACATTATCCAGAACCAACAGTTTCTCTGTTACTATCGATAACTCACCGGTCTTCGTTTCTTCCTCTGTGAAAAGTTTGGGTGTCATCCTCGATAGTACTTTATCTTTCAATTCACACATTAATAAGGTTACTCGGTCTGCATATTTTCAATTGCGCAACATTAATCGTCTCCGTCCTTTTCTCTCCCCGCATGCCACTGCCATTCTTGTCCACAGCCTTGTTACTTACTGGACTGATTACTGTAATTCACTTCTTTTTGGTCTTATCAAAAATCCATCCACAAGCTCCAACGCGTCCAGAACTCTGCTGCTCGTATCATCTCCAGGACCCCTTCTGTCCACCACATCACTCCTGTCCTGCAGCAGCTTCATTGGTCAAATATCGCATCAATTTCAAAATACTCTTGTACACATTTAAGGCTATTCATCATCTCTCTCCTCCATATCTCTCTGACCTGGTTAAGATCACCGCCCCATCTCGTTGTCTCAGATCTTCTTCTTCCCTTTCACTCTCCGTCCCTTCCCCCCGTCTTGCCACCATGGGGAGCCGGGCTTCCAGCTGCTCTGCTCCACGACTCTGGAATTCCCGACCTCCTGATTTAAGAAACATCTCTTTCTTCTCTCTCTTTAAGTCCAAACTCAAAACCCACTTGTTCAAAATAGCTTATCCCACATAACCTCTCCACTCTGCTATTTTATTTGTTTATGTCTTATGCTTTTATGATTCTGTAAACTTATTGCTTTTATGTTGCTTTTAAGTGTACAGCGACCTTGAGTGTTTTGAAATTTCAAATAAAATGTATTATTATTATTATTATTACTACTTTTCTTTCGACTGCTCCCTTTAGGGGTCGCCAGAGCAGATCATCGGCCTCCGTCTCACTCGGTTTCACTACCATCTCACAAACTTCCCTCTTGCTGGTAGCCTCCTGTCTGCCCGCACTCTTCTCCACCTCTCTTGTGCGCTGTGCCTCGTTGACTCATCCTCCTTCACTACCTCCACCTCTCCACCTGTCTCATTCCTCTGCTCTCCAGAGCATACCTCCACCTCTTCAGCCTCTCCTCCAACCTGCCGCCTACTCTCACTACAGATTGTGGCAGCAGACCACACACCTGTCTCATTGTCCTCATACATGCCCTGCACCTCCTCCTCAGACTCCTGCAGCTCCACAGTTGCTCTCTTGACACTTGATCATATGTTCTTGTCCACACTCTCAAAGCGAACATCACAGCTGTTTTGCTCTTTCTCAGCACGTCTCTTCCTACTAGTTTCAAAAGCTCCTCTCCTTATCTTCATGTTATGGTCAAATCTGCTAATGTGGTGTACGCTGGAATATGGATGTGTTGAATATTTAGTACTCTGTATGGCAGTCTAGTTATGGCTTTAAAATCAGTTTCCTCACAGTTTATCTTTTGTTTTATACAATACTTTTATTTACAGAAGCACACAATCATACACCTTTTTTTAAACGATCAGCCCTGACCTCTCCGATGTCAGAGACGTACAATTTATGGCTCTGTGAAAAAGAAATGGAAACCTTAAAGACATCCAGGGGGAAATAGGAAGAGCAGAGGGACGGAGGAGGCTAATACTGCGTCGCCTCTCTTTTTCCTGCACGTGAAAGAATGGCTCGCTTGTTTTTCAGCAGCTTGGCCCTTTAGTTCCAGTGAAGGAACTCTTGATGCTTCAGCTTTCTGTGATATTTTGACAATTTCATGCTCCCAGCTCGATGGGATCAGTTTGGGAATGGCCCCTTCCTGTTCAAACATGACTGTGCACAAGGTCCATAAAGACATGGAGGACCAAGTTTGGTGTGGAAGAACTTGACTGGCCTGCACAGAGTCCTAACCCCAACCTGATTGAGCACCTTTGCAATGAATTAGAGCGAAGCCTGCGATCTACGCCTTCTCGTCCAACATCAGTGTGTGACCTCATAAATGGTCAAAGGAGCTTGCAAAGAAAAGCGTCTGGACTTCTTTAAGTTGCTTGAAGACGTTTCACCTTCATCCGAGAAGCTTCTTCAGTTCGAGGGTCAAATGGTGGAGAGTCCCAGATATAACCCTAGTGGGAGTTTCCCCCCACAGAGGGACAAAAGGACCCCTGATGATCCTCTAATCGCCTGAGCCAAGGTGTGAAACTGGGTGTGGGTCCCAATCAGCCAGAGTTTAGGGTGAGTTCATTGTGAAACCTGGCCCCACCTTATCATGTGATTCCCTGAGGTCAGATGTCCCAGGATGCGAGTGGGCGTTAAGGCGTCTGGGAAGGGAACTCAAAACTGGATTATAGATGGCAGAGAGTTGGTGTTGTAAGCCCCGCCTCTGTTCAAAGATGGTCGCTCACAGTGGACATAGATGCTTCTTTCACTCCTCTTTCAAACCATCTGTCCTCTCTGTCCAAAATGTGAACATTGGCATCCTCGAAAGAGTGACCTTTGACCTTAAGATGCAGATGGACAGCTGAGTCTTGTCCTGTGGAGGTGGCTCTTCTGTGTTGTGTCATGCGCTTGTGAAGTGGCTGTTTGGTCTCTCCGATGTAGAGGTCTGGGCATTCCTCGCTGCTGTACAGCAAACACCACATTGTTAAGTCTGTGTTTTGGCGTTTTGTCTTTCGGGTGAACCAGTTTGTGTCTGAGCGTGTTGCTGGGTCTGAAGTACACCGGGATGTCATGCTTGGAGAAAACTCTCCTGAGTTTCTCTGATACACCGGCTACATAGGGGATGACAATGTTGTTGCGTCTGTCCTTCTTATCCTCCCTCACTGGTGTCTGATCTGCTTTTCTGTGCCTCTTTGCTGACTTTAAGAACGCCCATTTAGGATAGCCGCACGACCTCATAAATGCGCTTCTGGAAAAATGGAAAAATTCCCATAAACACTCCTAAACTTTGTGGAAACCCTTCACACAACTGTTGAAGCTGTTATGGCTGTAAAGAGTTAAACCCTACGGATTAACCTCCTAAGACCCAAACTCTTCCACATCAGGCATTTTTAATTTCTCTTTGATGTTTGGGCTGATTGGGACCTGAATGTAAAAACAAAGAATTACCAGATTTATTTATTTTTTTTACCTAATTTTTGTTCGTAAGGAAAATGAGAGCCACATATGAGAATATTCATTTAAAATTTTGATAGAACAGTTGCAGTATAATGTCCTGGTAAGTGGATATCAGGCCATTGCAGAGCAAGATTTAGTATTTAGTATAAAATGTGATGTCCACATACGTGGACGCAGGTCCTAGGAGGTTAAGATTGGGCTGTCACTCAAGTTCATATGCAGTTGTTCATAATAAAATTCTGATAATTATTAAGAAAACCAATCTTTTCAGCCCCTCCTCATTATCTATATTCAAGTCAGAGCCGCACTTCCTGCTGTTCTCCACCTGGATGCAGATGTGTCCAGGATTGTTTGCCAGCAGCAACCAGCTGCAGCTGAGCTCCAGGCTCAGTTAATATGCAATGGCACACGCTGACAGTTCCATTAAACTGTATTTATGGCAGCCACAAATAATTGATATGCAGATATGGCAGACCGGTCGCATTCGCAGAATTGTATTTGGCCCAGCAGTGCAATGCATCAAGCTGCCACGCTCAGCGACAACAGACACAATATGCACCATCACCGCGTATTGTTTGCCCTCATAGACATCTCTCACTGTCTGCTGCTTGTCTTGTTTTCCAGGTCGTATTTTCCTCATTTCCTCTTCTGTTTTTTATGATTTACCTTTTTTTTTTACCACCTGAAGCAACGGTTACTCACTAACTTGGAAAAAACAAACAGAAAACCTGACATTTCATAAAAGATAGTGTGGCAATATATCCACAAGGTAGAAGATGCTATGTGAGTTTGTCCTTCAGTAAGTACTGTAAATCTCTATAGCTAACCCCCTCTCTGCTCATTCTACCGAAAGTCCCTTTGGTGCTTTAGCCTGGATTTGTACAACAAAAGCCCGTCAGCTGTTCAACATATCTGGGATGAACAGTTCACCCGTATTCTGTCTTAAACAGCTGCAATAGGCGTTTGTTGCATTAAGCTATCGTATGTAGCTTTTTCCAGACGGACAGTAAGAATCTCGAATCAGAGGAAAGAATAATATTTGCAGATTTAAGGCTAAGTAATGAAATACTCTGGTGATTACACTCTGATCAAACATTAGAGCAGAGTCCCAGCTGATGACAGGAATGAGGACAGGACCCTGGCGTGTAAACGACGGTGGTTTTGGAGCGGCGTTAGCAGCTGTTTGTGACTCGCAGGGAAAGACCTGACCGCGGTCGGTGAGGTGGAGGTGAATGTGTGCTGCGGGCGGCTTTAGGGAAGAAGGTCTGAACGGCAGAAAGACACAAAGGCAATGAATTTTTAAAGAACGGGGGCTCATTAAACCACAGCAGACATGATGAAATTGAACGAGGGGAATCTGACAGCGTGGGAAAGTGGAAGTGACAGTGAGAACGGAGCAGCGGGAATAGCTCGAAGGATGAAGCTGGATGTGAGGGGGCGGATCCTCCTCATCATCCGAAGCTCGTTTATTATAGCTTCACCTACAGCACGCCAGCTTTAAAATAACAGCGGCTTGGACGTCAGAGATGCGCAGTAACGCATTACAACATGTTACTGTAATCCGATTACTTTTTCAAGTAATGAGTAATGTGAGGGATTACTATTGCAAAAAAGTAATTAGATTACTGTTACTTTCCCATAAGCACGCTGCGTTACTGCGTTACTAAACCGTGATGTTGTTTGTGAGCGTCTGATGACAGTGACGTACGAGCGTGCGGCGTTCGTGGCAGCGACAGACTTGTGCAGATCAACAATGGATAATATGGCGTGCAGAGAGACCATGCAGCGTTTAGTGTGGAAGTAATCACATTACTTTGAGTTTGATTCTGTCAAAGTGAGAAAAACATTAGCGTCCACTGTTCACTCTGCGTGGGAAGAAAACTTCTTTCTACAGCTAAAAATTAAACTTGAAATCTGAGCGAGCTGCGAGCACGCTGCCACGGGAACGTGACATTCACAGAGAAACCCCCGGATCCCCCCACTGACATGTCGCTGTGGACAAACCTCCACCCGCCCCACTCCTGCTAAACAGCTGACAATAGATTTAAGAGCTGCTGAGTCTTTGATTTGAGTTATTTTTGCTGTGTTTTACTCAGTGTTGGGAAGGTTACTTTTAAAATGTATTCCATTACAGATTACAGATTACATGCCCCAAAATGTATTCTGTAACGTATTCCATTACGTTACTCAATGAGAGTAACGTATTCTGAATACTTTGGATTACTTAATATATTATCATGCTGTTTACAACTACATGAATGTACTATTGCTGTGATTTATTACTGTTACTGAAGGTCCGCGGCTCCGAACCGTAGTAAAGGGACCTCTGGCTAATATGGTGGGTTCTGTGTCGGCTCGTAGCTGAAAACTAGCTTTACTTTGTTGTCTGGGTCAACTTTGCTAGCAGAGACAGAGAGAGGCGTTGAAAGGCTGCTCCAACGGAACTTATTGTTTCAGAGGAAAACACGAACACGGTGTACAGTCGAGTCTTAATAGCTTACTTACAGCTGGGCTCGTCAGGCTCTCTTCTTGGCTGCAGTGGTTATTATTATATTTACATGCTTCCAGCTCCCGTTTCTGCTCGATGACAGCTCGTACTTTTCCTTTTTCTCCCTCCCTCGCTCACAGACACATAACGTGTACGGCAGTCCATTCTCCCTGCAGCACGGACTACACTGCCCATGATGCTACATTCTTTAGAGCTATACCGGTAGCATTCTGCCTGTTAGCTTAGCACAACAACAACAAAAAGGCCTCTCTCACCCAGGAAACACGCAGAGAGAGAGCGTCACCCTGTAACCATGGCAACCGTAACGCTGTCACACAAAACCCAAACAGTCCTGATTAATATGAAACAGGGAAGTACCGCCGTGTAATCCATTTATTTCAACAAAGTAACTGTATTCTAAATACCACCTTTTTAAACGGTAACTGTAACGGAATACAGTTACTCATATTTTGTATTTTAAATACGTAACGGCGGTACATGTATTCCGTTACTCCCCAACACTGGTTTTACTTGCATCTGTTTGAAAGAGTGTAAACACAAAAGATTATTTTATTTTATATGCTGGAATATGCAGGAGATATTGAAAGACTGTTGCATATAATTTAATTTTGCTTGATGCATAAAGTTAAAAGATTAAAATGAATAAAATACGTTTTAAAAAGAAACTTTTTCATTTGATGGATTCTGCAAAAAAATAGATTCATTATGTATTCAGGTTGTGTGTCATGTTTTTGAAAATTAAGTAACTAATTGCTTTCGAAAATAAGTAATCAGTAAAGTAATGGGATTACTTTTTTGGTGACATAATCAGTAATTAGTAACTAATTACTTTTTTCAAGTAACTTGACCAACACTGTTGGACAACTTGATCACAACAATTAACTGTGATGGGCTAATGCTGCTTTCTTAGTTGGCACAGAAGTTTCACAGTCACAGCAAAGACAACGTCCTCTGTTCTGATATGAACACAACATGCTGGGCCATGAAGACTGGGTTTATACAACAGGGAAAACATCCAGTTTGTCCACCTTTAAGCTGGATGTCTGTTTCACCCTGAACTGCAGCACATTTGTTATATTGGATCTCAAACAAGAAGTCAAGACCATAAACCCATCTGTAATGTTCCTCCTCACAGTCAGAGATGTTGCCTCCTGGTCATCCAGGTTTTAATGCACCTGTCAGGGCACATAACCATATAGACTCATCTGTCACCTTGTTAGAGTCACATTTTCAGGTACTTGGTAATGCAAGTATCACATGACAGCAACTCAGTGCATTCAAGAACCTAGACACGATCAAACCTGCTGAAAGCTGAGCGTCATAAGGGGGAGAGAGGTGGTTTAGTTGAGCATAGCATGACTGTTGGTGCCAGAGCAGCTGGTCTGAGAATTTCAGAAACTGCTGATCTGCTGGGATTTTCCCACAGGAGCATTTCTTGGTTTTACAGGAAGTGGTCCAAAAAAGAGAAACTATCCAGTGAGAGGTGTTTCTCTGGGTGAAGATGCCTCACTGAGGTCAGAGGAGACTGCTTTGAGCTCATAAGCAGGTAACAGTAACTCAAATAACCACATGTTACATGCAGTAGAGCATCTCTGAATGCACAGCACGTCCAACCTTGAAGCAGATTAGCTACAGCAACAAAGACCTCAGTGGGTGCCACTCCTGTCAACTGAGAACGGGAAACTGAGGCTGCAGTTCACACTTTTGATGAGTGAGATTTTAGTGTTTTATCAGGTCATTTCTCAGAACTAATCAGCCAATACCTGTGTCCTTGAGCTGCACCTGTACATTTTATTAATGCAACTGGCTAAGCAAGCTAGGTAAGTGCTAGCCAATATATAAGTCACATGAGGTGTGAAAAACCAACATGGTGCCACACAAACATGTAACGCAGAATCTACAACCACTGGGTGATGTCCACATCGTGAGGGATGCAGCCCAAACCACACCTGTCACCTGTCAGTCAAAGCACGCAGCAAGAGCACTTTCACTGTATTTGAGCAGCTCTAATCTTATTATCTAATTCAATTCAATTCAATTCAATTTTATTTATATAGCGCCAAATCACAACAAAAGTCGCCTCAAGGCGCTTCATAGATACAGAGAAACCCAACAATCATATGACCCCCTATGAGCAGCACTTTGGCGACAGTGGGAAGGAAAAACTCCCTTTTAACAGGAAGAAACCTCCAGCAGAACCAGGCTCAGGGAGGGGCGGGGCCATCTGCTGTGATTGGTTGGGGTGAGAGAAGGAACTATAGGACCAGACATGCAGCCTGTCCTGTCCTAGTAGGAAGCAAATGGGTCTCAAATAAGTGGATTCATGAGCGAGGTCAAGAGTTCAGAAGACTCTGTGGCCTGACAGAAGTGGACTGAAGCTGACTTTACTCCTACACAGCACCCATGCTATCTTGCATAGACAGAGCGCTTTAGGTTGAAGTTGTAAAATGTTGCTTTTTTTGTTTCTTTCTTTGGGTTTTGTTTGTTTGTTATCTGACCAATAATATGGCTGATGTCACGGTCTGTTCACTGTAGAGCAGCTAGGATGTTTGGGATAACGAGCAGATTAGATAAGAATCGAAGTTTCCGAAATAAAAGTAATTTTATGGACACAAGTGTAGCAAACAGGTCTGTGAAGTGCTTCAGTACGATTGTACTTCTTGTATTAATGCTAGGTACTGATCTTGTACTGTATACGCTGTTTATTTCCTGTGATTTGTTTCATCTGCACTTTAGTGTAAATAGATACTGATGTTAACTTTGGAAAATCGGCACTGGATGAAGAGCAGGCGGCGCTGCAGGTCACCTGATGAATGGCTTCACTTACAGCCAACAGTGTAATGCTTAGTCATGATCTATCATCGCCCACAGGGCTCTCCTCTTCTTGTCGCCTCCTCTCTTCTTTCCATTTCTCCTCCTCTGTCTTCTGCCCATGTTGTACTTCTACTTCTAACCTGGTCTCGTCTCTTTTCTCGCGCCGTTTCTGTCCTGCGTGTTCCTTCTGTCTGCCTCTGGGATCCGTTTTGTTCATGTATGCACGGACAGAGGAAACTGAAATGCAGTAACTGTTGTCTGAAAACTCTGGTCATTTTGATTTTTGTCTACAAATATAGACGAATTCAAGCCTTCTGTCCAGTTCTTGAACATGTGAATTAAGCATTCGCGTCGCGCTGCATTTGCAGAGCAGCTTCTCTTTGTTCTTTAGCAGATTTACTTTGATGTCTAGCTGGTGATCAGCCACTCTGACATAAATTAATTTGGGAATTCACTTTTCATGCGAGCTCTCCGGTCCCAGTGGCAGCAAAGCAGCGTCAAAGCATTCACTGTGCTTCAGTCAGTTAGATGATATTATCATCTCGATATGCAGGGCCTGCATTTAATTCAACACATTATTCCAAAGTAATTAAACTTTAATTTGCACTAAATTCATTTACTAACAAATCAATTAGTTAACTCTTCAACAGCTTGGAAACAAAAGCGTCTGGACTTCTTTAAGTTGCTTGAAGACGTTAAGCCCTGTGGGAGTTTCCCCCCAAGAGCGTCATGAACCCCCTAATCATCCTCCACCTAATCACATGAGCCAAGGTGTGAAAACAGGTGTGGGTCACAATCAACCAAGGTTTCAGGTGAACCCGCTGTGAAACCTAGCCCCACCCTATCATCTGATTTTCTGAGGTCAAGTCAAGTCATCTTTATTTATATAGCACATTTAAAAGACATCAAGTGTCGGCCAAAGTGCTGAACAGAGGGATAATATAATAAAAGAATTAAAATAGAAAGAAAACTTTTGTTTTTTAAAATTGTAAGACATGTAATATCAAAGAGATCCGAAAGCCTTGGAAAATAAGTAGGTCTTGAGATTCGATTTAAAGACTTCCAAGGATGAAGAGAATTTTATGAAGGGGGGAGACTATTCCAGAGTCTCGGGGCGGCAAGCTGTCACCTCTAGATTTGAGCTGGGAGCTGATAAAACCATCTGACTGGAGGAGCGCAGAGATCGAGTGGGTAAGTGCAGGCTAAGAAGATCTGAAATGTAACCTGGAGCCAAACCATGGAGAGCTTTAAAAACAAATAATAAAACCTTAAAATCAATTCTGTGTTTAACTGGTAGCCAATGTAGAGATGCGAGTACCGGGGTAATATTCTCTCTCTTTCTAGTCCCCGTCAGGAGCCTTGCGGCTGCATTTTGAACAAGTTGCAGGCGTGACAGGCTTGAGTGACAGATGCCTAAATAGAGAGAGTTACAATAGTCAAGACGTGACGATATGAAAGCATGGATAACAGTTTCCACGTCTTTAGATGACAGGATATTTTTGAGTTTAGAAACGCTCCTGATTTGGAAAAAACTGCCACGAACAACTGAATTAATTTGCTTGTCCAGCTTGAGAGTGGAATCAAAAATGAAACCAAGATTTTTTACATGGGGAAGTACACGAGCTGATAATGGGCCCAGATTGTTTCTTATGAGACTAACAGAGTCCTGCTTACCGAAGATTATAATGTCGGTTTTGTCATGATTTAGTTTGAGAAGGTTCAGAGACATCCAGCAATGTATGTCGCTAAGACACTCTGAGACTTTCTGCAGCGTATTATCAGCACCTGGTTTTAGAGAAAGGTAGAACTGTGTATCGTCTGCATAAGAGTGGTAAGAGATCTGGTGTTTCTGAAAAATGGAGCCTGGGGGGGGATCACTCACACGGGGCTTAAATCTGGGACTCTCCACCATTTGACCTTAGAACTGAAGAAGCTTCTCAGATGAGAGGTGAAACATCTTCAAGCAACTTAAAGAAGTCCAGACGCTTTTCTTTCCAAGCTCCTTAGACTACGATGAGCTGGATGACTGAGAACCTTCACAGAGACTCTGCTAAAATGCACCTTTTTAGAGATTTTAGCAGTGGAAGGAGAACTTTGTGACCTTTTTCTTAAAAAGTCTTTTCATATAGAAAACTTTGACATGCAAATTTAGATGATGTGGACAAAACTATTAGTCCACACATTTTGTCTTCCACCCCATGCAGGGTGCCTTTACAAACATTTACACTGAAGTTAATGTAACAGTCAGTTTTTCCTAGACACTAAACCATCAGCTGGGGTATTATTACACACTGGAAGGGTTTGGAGACCACACTATTTCACCCTTGAAGCAGCAGAGCACATGAAGCTTCACGGCGGAGATGCCAGATGCTGATGTGTTCCAAACCTCGTGTGCAGTGGGAGCTTCGTGGCACGCTTTTCTATGGTCTCCACTCTCACGGCACACTGTGAGCCAGGTTGCTATAGAGATGCTGCACACACACCCAAACACCTAGCCAGGTGATGGCTGCTTTAGCTCTTACTTGGTTTTATTTTGATTTTACCTCGTCAGTGCCCAGCTTTGCTGCCCAGTATCCATTGCATTGTGTTTCTACAGTGCACTTCCCATAACCCATCAGTCCATCAGACGGCGCAGGTCAGACGTGAGTTATAAAGCTCTGGCTCAAACTGTGATGATATCTTGTCTGACTGACTGCTTGATTAACTGCAACAAGCTATTGTTTAACTCATCTGCTGTAACTCATATTTATATCAGTCACCAAAATAGGATATATATGCTTCAGAAACTGCTAGCTAGATTTTCAGGTTAGGGTTAATCATGTCAACCAGCACATGTCTACACATACACAACTTTCCCCCCTTTTTGGCACAGCAGTACATGTGTGTTACATTGTCTGCCCTCTCTCAGACCCTTCTGCCTGTTCTATCATCTAGTCCCCTTCTCTGACTAAAATATAATACTGTAATACGGAGTAACGTCCTGGATGTAATGAGGGAAGGTCACTGCTGACTGATCCGGCAATGTGAAACTCAAATCTTGTGTCTGCACCTCCCCCAGAGTCGATACTGTCAGTTAAATCAAACAGCTCTAGCTTGCTCTGGATGCTCTCTTTCTCTTTTACATTTCAGATACACAGTTTTTGCACAGACTGGTGTGGCGTGCATTTACAGGAGCGGTCTAAACCCATGTCCTTGTTTTTGTGGTAGTTGGTAAGGTCCCCCGCTCTCCCAAGTCTGAACAGGTATGTATTTCTTTCCAGAGAACATTTAAAGCAGTGACTAAAGGTTTTGAACCGTATCCTTGAGGCGACTCTAGTTTTACTGAATGAGCATCTTTAATCCATACAGCCACGGCCACACAGTTTCAACTTTGACTCTCCCATAGTTTTCCTGTAAAATGGGTCTGGGCTCTTATGGATTAATATCTTGATTAAAGACATTTCAGTTTTTGTCATAGTGGTGGATTAAAGAAACAGATTACTATGAATACTCTACACTTGTTCGTCACTGTTCGAGTCAAGTAATGGTTTGACACAGAAGTTCTGAAAAACAATAACTTGTGTTTACACTTTTGTGTTTGCAAAAAAACCCAAACTAGTAAGATAATTAATGAGAATAAGATGTGGTGGGTCATTGTTCTTTTGCCTTTGGGTAAAGTCAGGATCGATGTTTACTTTGGTTGTAGGTCTTTATTTGAAGCAAAGCTGGACGTGTTCTCTGCAGATTCATGTCTAGCATACAGACATGAGAGTGGTAGTAAGGTGTTACTGGTCTCTCAATCCTCTAAATCTTCTAAGATATCAAACTCTTTCTTTTATTGTCTTGAATTCCTTTTGTTCCCTGAATGTTTTTAGTAGACACTGACTTTGTACCAGTGGTATTTTCACTAAAAGGATCTGCTTGTTTTCATCTTCACAGTTCACAACCCCAAAGTACCCCGTCAGCCACGTCTTACTGTGTAAGTGAGGTGAGTAGCCAAAGATGAGAAGACAGGGGACTATGAGATGTTCAGAAATAATATATACTCAACACAAGTCTTGCAACAGGTGTCAGCTTGTAAAATTGAGTGATTATAGTTGCAATAAAGCATTATTGCAACTATAATCAGGATGGATAATCAGGATGGATAATAAAGGATGGATGGATGGATGGATGGATGATGAATAGATGGATGAGAGGATGGATGGATGGGAGGATGGGGATGGAAGGATGAGGGATGGATGAGAGGTTGGATGGATGGGAGGATGGATGAGAGGATGGATGGATGGATGGATGGATGGGAGGATGGGAGGATGGATGGATGGATGGGAGGATGGGGGATGGATGGGAGGATGGATGGGAGGATGGGGATGGATGGATGGATGGATGGGAGGATGGATGAGAGGATGGATAGATGGATGGGAGGATGGGGGATGGATGGGAGGATGGGGGATGGATGGGAGGATGGGGGATGGATGGATGGGAGGATGGATGGATGGATGGGAGGATGGGGGATGGATGGATGGATGAGAGGATGTATGGATGGATGGGAGGATGGGGGATGGATGGGAGGATGGGGGATGGATGGATGGATGGGAGGATGGATGGATGGATGGATGGAGTATGGATGGATGAGAGGATGGGGATGGGAGGATGATGGATGGATGGATGGATGGATGGATGGATGGATGGGGGATGGATGGATGGAGGATGGATGGATGAGAGGATGGATGGAGGATGGATGGATGGATGGATGGATGGATGGGAGGAGTATGGATGGATGGGAGGATGGATGGATGAGAGGATGGATGGATGGATGGATGAGAGGATGGATGGATGGATGAGAGGATGGATGGGAGGAGTACGGATGGATGGGAGGAGTACGGATGGATGGATGGATGAGAGGATGGATGGATGGATGGAGTATGGATGGATGAGAGGATGGGGGATGGCAGGATGATGGATGGATGGGGGATGGATGGATGGATGGCAGGATGGGGGATGGATGGATGGATGGGAGGATGGGGGATGATGGATGGATGGGAGGATGGATGGATGAGAGAATGGATGGATGGATGGAGGATGGATGGATGAGAGGATGGATGGATGGATGGATGGGGGATGGATGGATGAATGGATGGATGGATGGGGGGTGGGAGGATGATGGATGGATGGGAGGATGGATGGATGGATGGAGGATGGGAGGATGATGGATGGATGGGAGGATGGATGGATGGATGGATGGATGGGAGGATGGGAGGATGGATGGATGGATGGGGGATGGATGGATGGGAGGATGGATGGATAGGAGGATGGGGGATGGATGGATGGATGGGAGGATTGATGGATGGATGGATGGAAGGATGGGAGGATAGATGGATGGATGGATGGGGGATGGATAGATGGATGGATGGGGGATGGGAGGATGATGGATGGATGGGAGGATGGGAGGATGGATGGATGGATGGATGGGTGGATGGATGGATGGATGGATGGGAGGATGGATGGGGGATGGATGGATGGATGGATGGATGGGGGATGGGAGGATGATGGATGGATGGGAGGATGGGAGGATGGATGGATGGATGGATGGATGGGGGATGGGAGGATGATGGATGGACGGGAGGATGGGAGGATGGATGGATGGATGGATGATGGATGGATGGGAGGATGGATGGATAGGAGGATGGGGGATGAATGGATGGATGGGAGGATGGATGGATGGATGGATGGATGGGAGGATGGATGGATGGATGGGGGATGGGAGAATGGGAGGATGGATGGATGGATGGATGGATGGGGATGGGAGGATGATGGATGGATGGGAGGATGGGAGGATGGGAGGATGGATGGATGGATGGATGGATGGATGGATGGGGGATGGCAGGATGATGGATGGATGGGGGATGGATGGATGGGGGATGGGAGGATGATGGATGGATGGGGGATGGATGGATGGGGGATGGGAGGATGATGGATGGATGGAGTATGGATGGATGAGAGGATGGGGGATGGCAGGATGATGGATGGATGGGGGATGGATGGATGGGGATGGGAGGATGATGGATGGATGGAGTATGGATGGATGAGAGGATGGGGGATGGCAGGATGATGGATGGATGGGGGATGGATGGATGGATGGCAGGATGGATGGATGGGAGGATGGGAGGATGGATGGATGGATGGATGGATGGGGGATGGATGGATGGGAGGATGGATGGATAGGAGGATGGGGGATGGATGGATGGATGGGACGATGGATGGATGGAAGGATGGATGGATGGATGGATGGATGGGGGATGGATGAATGGATGGATGGGGGATGGGAGGATGATGGATGGATGGGAGGATGGGAGGATGGATGGATGGGAGGATGGATGGGGCATGGATGGATGGATGGGGGATGGGAGGATGATGGATGGATGGGAGGATGGGAGGATGGATGGATGGATGGATGGATGGATGGGGGATGGCAGGATGATGGATAGATGGGGGATGGATGGATGGGGGATGGGAGGATGATGGATGGATGGGGGATGGATGGATGGGGGATGGGAGGATGATGGATGGATGGAGTATGGATGGATGAGAGGATGGGGGATGGCAGGATGATGGATGGATGGGGGATGGATGGATGGGGGATGGGAGGATGATGGATGGATGGAGTATGGATGGATGAGAGGATGGGGGATGGCAGGATGATGGATGGATGGGGGATGGATGGATGGATGGCAGGATGGATGGATGGGAGGATGGGAGGATGGATGGATGGATGGATGGGAGGATGGATGGATAGGAGGATGGGGGATGGATGGATGGATGGAAGGATGGATGGATGGATGGATGGGGGATGGATGAATGGATGGATGGGGGATGGGAGGATGATGGATGGATGGGAGGATGGGAGGATGGATGGATGGATGGATGGGAGGATGGATGGGGATGGATGGATGGATGGGGGATGGGAGGATGATGGATGGATGGGAGGATGGGAGGATGGATGGATGGATGGATGGGGGATGGAAGGATGATGGATGGATGGGAGGATGGATGGATGGATGGATGGATGGATGGATGATGGATGGATGGGAGGATGGATGGATAGGAGGATGGGGGATGAATGGATGGATGGGAGGAAGGATGGATGGGAGGATGGATGGATGGATGGATGGATGGATGGGGGGATGGGAGGATGGATGGATGGATGGATGATGGATGGATGGGAGGGTGGATGGATGGATTGGAGGATGGGAGGATGGATGGATGAGAGGATGGATGGATGGATGGATGGATGGATGGATGGATGGGGGATGGATGGGGGGATGGATGGATGGATGGATGGATGGGGGATGGATGGATGGATGGGGGATGGGAGGATGATGGATGGATGGGAGGATGGGAGGATGGATGGATGGATGGATGGATGGGGGGATGGGAGGATGAATGGATGGATGGATGATGGATGGATGGGAGGGTGGATGGATAGGAGGATGGATGGATGGATGGGAGGATGGATGGATGGATGGGGGATGGGAGGATGATGGATGGATTGGAGGATGGGAGGATGGATGGATGAGAGGATGGATGGATGGATGGATGGGGGATGGATGGATGGATGGATGGATGGATGGATGGGGGATGGGAGGATGATGGATGGATGGGAGGATGGGAGGATGGATGGATGGATGGTGGATGGGAGGATGATGGATGGATGGGAGGATGGGAGGATGGATGGATGGATGGTGGATGGGAGGATGATGGATGGATGGGAGGATGGATGGATGGATGGATGGATGGATGGGGGGATGGGAGGATGGATGGATGGATGGATGATGGATGGATGGGAGGGTGGATGGATACGAGGATGGGGATGGATGGATGGATGGATGGATGGATGGATGATGGATGGATGGGAGGATGGATGGATGGATGGGAGGATGGATGGATGGATGGATGGATGGATGGGGGATGGATGGATGCTTTTCTATACTGATTCTGTTCCCACAGCACTGATGTAGCTGTCTACACTTAGAAGAAGGACTAGTTCAGGGGTAACAAATTAAAATCCCAGATGGTTTGATTACTAAGATTTCGTTCACAACAAGATCCAGATCTCACGTCTATTTCATCCCATGTCAATCAAATCATCGTTGTGTATTTCCACTTCATCACAGTGATATTTATTTTTTGTTCACATTAAGACACATATGGCTAACCGAGTGAACTACAGGCCTTCATTACAAATAATAAACATATTCTTCTTCATAATAATACAATCAAAAGTGCTTATTCCAAAAAAGTGTCTCGTTTCTCCTCATATTTTCTTCTTTCCTTTCCTAATTGTTTCTTCAAACAATTAAAGAGGAATTTGAGGCCAGCTTTTCAAGAAACAAATCACATCTGGAAAAACGGGCCCTTTTTAAAACGAGCGCCCACTATCCCTCAGTGGGATAAATGATCATGTGACTGCTGCGTGAGGAGCTTGAATCTGGGTCTGAACGTGGTTGGTGCACATATGAATGTGTGTGTTGGTGGATACGTCTTTCCAACAAACTTGTGTTTGGTTTCATAGAGACGCTTAACATTCCCGCTTTAGATTAGCTCCACTGTTTCACAGCATGTGAGGCATAAAGGTTTGGAGGAATGAGCCCACACTGATCCGTCCACTCGCTCACCGTCGAGCACGCCGTGTCTGCTCCTCTCTATGTTGTGTCTGCAGTACGCTATATGTCTGATTGACTTTTCTGCCCAACTCCATAAACAGTAGGCGATTACCGTAAGGACTGGTTTACCTGCGCCCTCTGTTTTACGCCGTACTGATAAAACAGAGCTCTGAGTTTATGTATCATGGGGAATTTTTTTCTGGCACTGATTACCGGTCCGGACAGATCCAGCAGTTGGTCCGGATCCGGACCGAGGTCAGCCATTTGGTGATGTATGGACTTGTCCCTTAGCTTAGCTGGAAGTCATACAGTCAAATAATACGTCAATAAATTGTATTGATGAAAAATAAACAGGTCCAAGCTTCTTAGAGGTCAACAAGTAAAACAAAGCTAAAAGCTAAAAAGAAGAATCATATTATATTACATAACCTTTTTAATGCAAACTGTATTTATTATTTATTAAGCCTCAGATCAGCTGAAACACTCAGTTTATTTAAATCCAGGTTGAAGACTCACCTGTTCTCAGCTGCATTTGAATAAAGCACCAAATCCGTTTTACTTTTAAGCTTAAATTTTAAAACTTACTTTTTTTTCCCATTTTAAATCCTGCTTTTTATTTGTTTCTGTTTTTAATGTCTCTGTGAAGCACTTTGGATCACCTTGCTGTTGAATTGTGCTATACAAATAAACTTGCCTTGCCTTTATTTTTTATGCATTTTAATCATTTATTGCTTTGTGATTTTGGCAGTTTTTGTCCTCTGTAGTTTGAGAGCCTGGAGCGAGACCGCCCAGCTTCCGCTGCCCTGCTCTTCTTGGATTCACTTGCATTAATCTGTGTGTCTCAATTTTGTTGCACATCCCTTTTTAGTCAGCCAGGCCTTCCCTCTCCGTCAATATTGGCGTTGACTTGGCTGCAACAGTAAGTAGATTAAAGGAACAGTGATTGAGGGCAAATCAATTACTGTGGCTCAATGGTCTGTGTATGGGGGCTCTACTGTAGCATTACC
This sequence comes from Neolamprologus multifasciatus, assembly GCF_963576455.1. Taxonomy (NCBI): domain Eukaryota; kingdom Metazoa; phylum Chordata; class Actinopteri; order Cichliformes; family Cichlidae; genus Neolamprologus; species Neolamprologus multifasciatus. Next base: position 38,484,331 of record NC_140455.1, read on the forward strand.
CAGCCTTTGCTTTCTAATGGGAACATTCTGAACCAGCGTTCAGGGTAACATCCAGGTTGTGTTGTTGAGTCTAAAGGAGTTTATGGGTGATGAGCATGGCTGATATGTCCTCATCTATATAATGATGACTAAATGCTATTTTTGGTGTTATTATATTTATCATTTAACTTTCTTTCTTCTACTATATCAGCATGTTGAATTCTACTGCCATCATACAGTACTGTGATACTCATACAGTAATATGATACAGTACTAATATGTTGAATATGGCGCACTCTGTAAGTTATGCGGTGATTAAACAGAGTTCAGAAACATCGCACTTCATTTTTACTGGCATCGAGTTAAGCGGAATATTCCGGCTCATATATAAATATATTTTGGCATCGCTCTGAAATGTAGGCCCACTACATCACGCCTTCTTTTTAAGGGAGGTTCTGCGTGATGTGGGGCGACTCCTCTCCTCCCATCGCTCCCCAGTCCGCCCAGCAGCGTCATTTCGCCTTCGCGTCCCGCACTTGTTGGATGTGTCCGGTTTAAATTCCGTGATTTCAAGCTTCCTGCCGCTTTTTTTTCTCTCTTGGAGTCCCGAGAATAACGCCGCTGTGAATGGAGGTGAACGCGTTTTCACACACTACATGCGCGTAAAAAGCGCTCATCTCGGAGTTGTCCTCGTCCTTATCGGTTTGTTTGCCGCGCCGTCAGCATGCTCCATTTTTCAGTGTCCTCCGGTTCTGGCTGTGTTCACAGCCGTGCATTTGACCTCTAATCTGGGGTTTCCACACCGCTGGTGTTTAGTTTCCCTGGCGGCTGTACGCGCTCTGGACTCCGGCTCATCCTCGGAGAAGTTCCGCCGCAGTCCCATGTGCAGCGTTTCTCTGTCTTCCTCTTGCTGCGATAAGGATGCTGGTGGATTTTTCATGGTCAGTTTCCACAAGATTGGCCCAAGATTGACGAGCGGACCATGTAATTAGATCAGGTATGTGTGGTTGAAATTGAAACTGTTTGTAAGCACAAAGCAAGACGTTTTCAACAAAAATATGATTTATTTAAAATCAATTTATTTATTATTTATTTGTTTTTAATCAGAGGTTTTAGTTTGTGATTAGAATGATTGGGGTTCAGAAGGGTCACTATTCTGTTAGGTTTATGAAAATGTCACATTACCTGGCAGAGAAGGTCTAATTGAGGCTATTTTTTCACTTTTATGCATCGTGAAATGTGGGCAGTGGAGATAAAGTGAGGGTGGAGAAGCTCAGCTGGAGGTGTTGCCATTTTGATTCTACTGTGATCGCCTGCTGGCAATTCATTAAATGAAATTAATTAAACAGAGATGTGTAGATGAAGGCAGTGACGGCTACTTTGCTGCTTGGGGTTAGTGTTTTTGAACAGATGGTGGAAACGAGGTAAGGTTCCTGAGAGTCACTGCTGGGATCTGAAGTTCAGTTTGGCCCCTGGAGAGAGATCAGCCCAAAGTCCTTCACTGTACCACATGCAAAACATGACACAGATGCAACCATTTAATGGTCACATTGTACAATCAAGTTGCAAAATACGACGCAGAATTTTGGACTGAAAGAAGAAAAATATTTATCCATCACAAATAACTGCTCTTACTTAAATGGCCACTTGAGGCTGTTTCCAAAAGGAAGTCGATCCTCGGAGTGCTGCTACCAAAGCAAAGTTTCAAAGAAAAAACGTGCTCGCTTTGTTTTGGTTTCTGAGTTTCTGCACTCTAGGTTGTTTTTTTGTGTTCGCGTGATCAGAACCTGAAGAATTTGGAGAACTGATGGTGCTCGCTGTTGCTCATGGAGGCTGCAGGATGACGAAGCTGGTTATGGCTCTGTTATGTAGTGTCGTTTATTAGTTTATTAGCCTTCTTTCGCTTGCATATACACGCATGCAAAAACATAATCCTCCTCACAACACAGACTGTATGAACGACGGATGCTGCTTCAGTCTGAAAGTGACACCAAGGACCTGCATTCTTTTCATCGCTCAACAGGGGGCGACTTCTGTGAGAAAAACATCCAGTTGTAGACAAATCTACACGATAATGTGCTTGACTCGACTGCTCCTCAGTAAAGATTTTCCTGCGACTTTATGACCTCTATCTTCAGGTCATGTGGACGTTTAAACTATGGTCACTATTAGAGTGAATAATGGGGACTATGCAGGCAACTTTTTACCAGAGAAACTTTATCAATCTCAGAGGGAAATTTAGTTGCCCTAGCAGCAAACATACAACAAACATCAAGCACTCATATAAAATGAGTGTAGAAACAGAGACATTGATAGGTGCATATTAAGATAAACAGATAAATATAAAGATATAGGTATAAGTATAAAAGATTAAAAAAGAACATTACGGCGATCGGGAGCTGCTACAGCAGGCTGCCACTAGGGCGGCGCCATCTCAGCCAACTTTTAACCTCAACGCCTTAACACATGGCGTTGACTTCACAGTCAAATATGTGCTTCGCCTGTCGTATCCGGTTTCAAAACGCTCAGTTTTATGCATCGCAAAAGCTCTTTACTAAGCACCAGGTGGTGTTTTGGTGGCTACGTCAGTCGTTTACACAGTATTTCTGTGGAAACACTGTTCATATACAGTAGCGTATATGTAGTGACACTGTGTGCGACCAACATGTGCAACGTGTTTGTGCTGCTGCCTCATTTGCACATGCAGCAGTTACTTTGCTGTCCGAGAAAGAAGAAATATATTTAACCGTCTTTTCTTTAGATTAAAGTTGACATGTTCAAAACGCCTAAATCAGAGGTGTCAAACTCATTTTACACTTTGGGCCCTTTGATGGCTTCGATCTGAGGCGGGCCGGACCAGTGAAATCTCTGTTTCCATCTGCGTGAATACGTTTAATATAAAGACCCAAATAAAGCACAACATCAGCAGTTTTCACATGAGAAAGAAATGCTGCTTTGGGCTGAAATAGTAAGAAATAAATGTGTAAATTTAGAGAAAAACTTCAGTTAGTGCAATAATATATTAATATAAATATATATTATTCTAAAGTAGATCATTTTTTTCAAGTGAGACATTTTTTTTCTTTTTGCTTGTTTTTATTTTGAACCCACTGATAAATCATAAAGTAGACAATGAAAAAAAACAGTTTCTTCTGTCATTTAATGGTGTATCTGTTACTTATTTGCATTGGTGGATGAGCAGCCATGGGGAGGTCTTTATCAGTAGGAGATACAGTTAAAAGCTCTTCTTCACATTTTCCAAAGCCATCCAGTGGGCCAGATTGGTGTCTTTGGCGGTCTGATTCCGGGCCTCGGGCCTCATGTTTTACACGTCTGCTTTCACTGACCAGTGACTTTGTTGGGAAGCTGCTACGTGATGGTGTTCAGCTCTTGTCCTGTGCTGCTGCACTGACGTCCAGTGTTGACTGTAGCCTTTGCTATAGGCGGTGTTTTATCCATGAGCGGATACGTTCACGTCAAACATCCAAACAAAACCTTCGCCTCGACGTTTATGTTCGTTCGTTAATTTCCACCACATTAAAACCTCGTGTGACCCATTTCTCATGGAGACTGGCTGGAAAACACAGCTTGATGAAATATCTGTAGAGCAGCTTCTCTACATCCTCCCGCTTCCACACACACACAAACGTCTTAATTCCTTCACCTCCAGTGGCTGTGATACAACAGGAAATGGGCTGATTTCCCAGAGGAGTCTGCAGTCAGCGCTGTCACAGCTAACGCAGCAGCAACAGACAAAATGTATTTAACACGAAGGCTGTGCGGCGGTGCGCTGCGCCTACACTTCAAAACACTGTGGGAAATGACAACTGGCTGCTAGCAACATTTGATTTGTCAGTACCAAGCTGCTGTGTAACTGCCTGCTCTGGCTATGTGACTAAATATTTGATCATCCTCAGTGAAGTTAGGAAACAGTTTGCCTTATAAAACCCAACGAATCCTCCCGATGAATGTGATTTCTCCTGTTTCTGCTGCGGATACGGGAATGCTGGGAATATTTAACCTTGTGCTGGCCAATTTAACCTGTTGGTGGGACAGAAGCACCACACTGGATACTGTAAACCTGTATCCTTGTCCTGACACAAACACTTATGTTTTTGTACAAGCATCTTAATAATGGTTCCTGCAATTTGCAACCATGCAGCCAAAGCAGATGCATTAAAAGTCTGCAGAAAAATAAATCATCCAATGATCTAGTGGTTGAATTTTGACCCACAATCTTGCATCATGTCCCCACAAGATGAACATCTGAAGCCCGGTAGGCGCCGCGTGTGACATAATGTGTATTATAAGTGTGTCTCATCCAAACGATGACAGTCTCAAACTGCCCTGTGGTGTTTTGAATTCAAATGAGTATTTTTTGAAATCAAAGCGCAGTCATCGTTGCCTCAGGGAAGGCCTGTGTCAGAGAGTCTGACTGTCTTGCTTCCTTGTGGCACAGTGCTGTACTCAGCCTCCCTTTGGTTGTAAAGTCCTTGCATCCTCCTGCTAACACTGCACTGAGTGTATTTTCTGGGACAACATGCATGAAAGAGTGCGTCTGAGTTGCCGTGGCTGTGTGTGTGTTTGTTGGAGGTTGGTGGAGAGATTCTCAGACGACACGGGGAAGAGGAAAGTGTTTCAGTGTTTCAGGAGCCTTGCGTGAATTATTCATCGCCCCTTAAGGTCTTTTTGGCTGCTGTATTGATGTTTCTTGCCATAAAAGTTGAGAGTTGAGCGTACTGTAGTCACACGTGAAAGGCGAGCCGCGTCCGAGCTGCAGTGCAGCACGAGCAGGACGCTAAGTTCTAGCATCTAACCGCAGTCAGACCAGCTTGTTTTCACCTCTTTATTAGCTGCCAGCTGGATTTGAACAGTGATGGCTGGTTTCTAGCACGATCTGGAGCTGAAAGCTACTTTCAGCTTATAAATGTGCCAAAAAAATCATAAAGAAACTCCTTCATGTATTTGTAAGCTGCCCACCTCCACCTGAGTGCCAGATACACGATTAACAGTGATATGTTGGAATATTTGGTTCCTGGTACATCGTTAAACTATAGAACTTGATAGATATTTTTATTTTGTATTTTTTCCTATCCTATTATAGCTCACACACAGCATGCTGACATTAAGGGAAGTGGGCATCCTCATGCTCCTGTCCTCTCAAACACACTTTTTTTTTAGATCTACTTTCTGTTATTCAGCTTTAGATGGTCATTCGTGACGCTAACTTCCAAACGCCGTAGCACGGGGTTGCCCTGAAGCGCAGGTACTCTGGGTTACGACAAACCGAATGAGAAGAAGGGCTGTTGGCAAAGCCGGTGGTCTCTGGAAGAGAGATGCTGTTATCTGCTAATGTAGCTCTACCGCTGCTGGCTGCTTCATCTGTGGTGACTCATCAAAAACACACACACACAAAGACACATGCATACAACTTCTAGATGACACCAGACTGACTCTCCTGCACAGGAAGACAGGGGAACGAAGCTCTTTGGCATTTAGATTTATGCACCATTTGTTTTCACACATTCATTGATGGACTTGAACTTTTAAGGATCTTCCAAAGATGCACATGAGAACTGAAATGTTCAACCCTGTGAGTCTGTGAAGGTTCTCAGTCCTCCAGGTCATCGTAGTCGGAGGAGCTTGGAAGTTTCATCCAAGAAGCTTCTTCAGTTCTAAGAGCAACTGGTGGAGAGTCCCAGATTTTAAGCCCAATGGGAGTGTCGCCCCAAGAGGGTCATGGACCCCCTATTGATCCTCTACCTAATCACACGAGCCAAGGTGTGAACACGGGTGCAGGTCACAGTCAGCCAAGGTTTGGGTGAACTCATTGTGAAGGCTCTCCTGAGGTGGGTGTTAAGGCGTCTGGGAAGGATCTCAAAACTGGATTATAGATGGCAGAGAGTTGGTGTCATAAGCCCCGCCCTCTGTTCAAAAGTGGTCGTTCACAGTGGACATAGATGCTTCTTTCACTCCTCTTTCAAACCATCCGTCTTCTCTGTCCAAAATGTGAACATTGGCATCCTCAAAGAGCGACCTTTGACCTTTAGATGCAGATGGACAGCCGAGTCTTGTCCTGTGGAGGTGGCTCTTCTATAAATAACCCTGTGAGGTGCACGTCATCCAACCCTGTGCGACCTTCTTGTTCTTTATGGGGCGATCGTGGCTCAAGAGTTGGGAGGTCACCTTGTAATCGGAAGGTCGCCGGTTCGAGCCGGCAACCTTCACACTTCAACGGGTGAAGACACTTCACCCGTTGCCTACTGGTGGTGGTCAGAGGGCCCGATGGCGCCAGTGTCTGGCAGCCTCGCCTCTGTCAGTGCGCCCCAGGGTGGCTGTGGCTACAATGTAGCTGCCATCACCAGTGTGTGGATGGGTGGATGACTGGTTTGGGGTCCTTAGGGGCTAGTAAAGCGCTTTACAAATACAGGCCATTTATGTTGCTCCGTTTGGGGCTCGTCACACAAATAATCAGCTACGTGTAGCATCCTCTTCTGTCACAACTGCCCTCCTCCACTGCATCCACCACACGGTCCAAAGTCTTGGCAATCAGGGAAAAGAATAATAATTCTAATACGGATCAAACAGTATTTGGATTTTTCCCCAAAGTCCTTTGTGCTTCTTTCTAAACCACAGGGTCAACGATGGCCCTTTGTTTTAGGGTTTAACAGTCTTTTAACTTTCTTGTGCAAACTCTGTGTAATGTCTATTTAAGAACAGCGCAATAATCCAGTGAATTCACCACCTCTTGCACCAGACACCCGCACCTAAACTAAATATATTTCCAGCATTGAGAATGTGTCTGAAGTGGATTATCTCCTGCTGTGTGCTACATGTGAGAAAGGCCGGTTTCTTGTTTTTTCCCCCAATGCTGTCTGCAGTTCATCTGTAGTTCATGCTTCAGTTAGAGAAACAAATGCACACAAATACACTCGTCTGAACGCTCACAAACGTTTAGTACACACACGGGATTTGTGGAACACAAACGCACAAAATGTGACCTTTTGTTAGTTTTAAGTGGACGTTTCCTCTGAAAGCCTGGGACAGATTTTAGGAGTTCTTTATGATCACAGTCCTTAAAAAGTAAAAGGAAAAAAGGTTAACGTGGCAATAAGACCACCTACCCTAGGCGCCTCTATCCTCCCGTCTAATAAAACAAGGCTTCCACTCATGAAGTGGCCCATGACTGACTGCTGACTTCAGCTCCGTCCCTCCTGTTTTAAGACTTAAGCTGTTCTCCGCAGAGGAAACTCTTTATCTTACAGTCAACTCGAACTGTTATTATTTAAAACACGTCTTTCCTGAAATTACATCTTTTAGTCATCACTGCCCGCCCGCTCCCCAGCATCAGTTTTGATTCTGCAGCCGTTCTCTTACGCAAGCACCGCTTCAAGCTCACATCCAACATTTATACTTGCAGTAAGCAGTTTTTCCTGCTTCTCTCACTCACACCGAGCTGTGGCACAGCCCAGAGTTCAGCATGCATGTATGCATTGGTTAGTAAAGATGAGAAAGGTCAGCTTACCAGATGCAGATAGTATCAATATGAACACAGAGAATTTGCAGTAAAATATATATTGAATATGAATAAAACGTGTGACATGGCTAAAGCACGGTGAGCTGCACAAAATGAATCTTTAAATGAATCCATGTCAAATAAAACACATTATTTCAAAGTCTGTAAACCTTTTAATCTCAATAAACTGATGCACGTGAAGAGACTGACGTTCTTAAGATGAACTGGGTGATAAAGTTGTTGGATTTCTGCGAGGTCTCTTTTCTCTTTCCTCTCTTTCTTCCTGCCTACAATAAGAGTCAGTCACAAGCTGCTTCTCTGTTTCTCGAGCCTCACCATGCATGGATGGGATGAAAACAGCTCAATGCTGCGATGATTGGAGGCAAACCTTTTGTTGCAGATTGGAATTTTGTGTCTGCATAAAGATACTTTGATTATTGATGTGTCTTTGCTTCCTGATGCATTTGAGACAAACTCATGAGCGACCCTCTCAAAAACAATTAGCGGAGAGCCGCTGCTAACTGACCAGAGGAGAGCTGAGTGGTTGTTTGTCCTGGAAGCATTTCCTCTTCAGTCTGCCTGACTGTTGGCAGGATGGCACAGTGGATTCAGTTACCGTCCTGCAAGCTGAAGGTCATGCATTCAGTTTGTCTCACGGCTACGTGTTGAAATAGCTTTGATCAATGCACTGACAGTCATACTTACCCAGGGATTTTTCTCACTGGGGTTTGTTTTGACAGTAGTGGGAAATGCACTGTAGGGAGTGAAGGTTGGCACAGGCTTTGCACGGTGCTCATAGACTGATTGATGGCCATTTCCATAAAAGTGTTTAGCCTGGTTTGTAGCCTGACACGCTTAGATTTTGAGTCTACAATGACAGGACAGTAAGGAAATGAGAACTCTGAACTTAGCACAAGCCAAATAAAAACTACGAAGGCATCACTGATAGTTTATCTCTGTTAAAGTGAATGATTTTGAGGTTGAAAGGTAAACACTTTCTTCTAAATTTGGGCAAATTTAATCAGAAGTGTTATTTTGAAAAGAAGTCTTACCTGGAATCCTAATTAGTCTTATTAGATAAATTCAAGACATACACTATGGAATGATTTTTATGTCATAATGTTTGCGTGAGCTGAAACGTAATACGAGCAAAGAATTTCATTTTGTTGACGCCATGCCTGTTTGGAGGCGGAGCCCAAAGGTGGACGGGGCCCTAATGTGATTGGTCAGGCACCCACGGTGGGTGGAGCTCTGCAGCCAGACGTGTACAGCTGTTGATTAAAGGGACAGCAGAGCTTGTATTAGAATCCTCTGAATAGAATTTAAAAGAAAGTATTTGCTCGGATTCTGTTTTTGTTTGCACAAAGGTTACGACATCAAAAGAATATAATATGTTCAGATATACTTTGTGAAGCCTTATTGTGTATTCATGGTCCAGCCTTACAGCACCGTGCAGGTTTAAATGCTCTTGAGCAGTACTGCTCCAGGCCTTTCAAAGTGTTTGTTTGTGCTGGAGTGAAGCATTTACATTTCTTCTTATTTCAACCAAAAAATGTCCAGGTGCAGACACCGTTTAGGTAAAGGCATCACAAACTATTAGCCTGATCATATGAATCATACTTTCTTTTGTAACACATGTACAGTGGGGCACATTTAACTGGAGAAGACATGGAGGCAGGTTAAACTATGGGTTGAAAGGAAGCTGTGTAAAAATAGTCGCCTACCTTCTTCGTGGCGTTGGTATTCCCTAATTACAGTGGGCTTGTTAAACAGGATAATGCATCCCGGCACACTACAAATAAACTGCTCAGGAACGGTTCGACAAACATGACGCTGTTTGTAGTTTTGACCCGACCTCCAAATTCTCCAGATCTCAATCTGTTCGAGCATCTGTTGCAACTTTTCCTTGCGACTGTATGCTAATGCAATATTCGTGGTACATTACTCCCTCTAAGATTAAAGCTGGAACATTTCATTTCCTTTTATGAGGCTACTGTGCTGACCAGCAGAATAGTGGTACAGTAATTACAGCTTCCCTGGCTGCTCACTGCCCTATACTGGACGTGTATTCAGCGATGCTGCACTGCTGCCAAATGTGCAGGGAGGCTGGCATATCGCAGGACAGCAGAGGAGGAGCTGAGCAGCTATAATGAAATCCCTGTAAACCTCAACTCAAAGCTGCATGCATGTTAATGTCAACTCCTTTTCTTGCTCAAGTTCTTCACTGTGAATCTGTCAGAACAGGATATAAATTAGCAAAAAAATCAATTCAAGTCTTCAGCTTTGAAGTGTGTGTTAGTCAGTAGCTCTGTGGGTAGAGGTCTTCCCCTAAGGTTAGATGCAGCAATTCAGTGCTTCAGCTTGTTAAGAATCTTAATGTGATTTGGAAGACATCTCATTGCTTCATTTAGTACATGTACAAAAGCACAACTGAGCTAATTAATGACATCCGTTTAACATTAAAGAATAGGTAGTAATGACATCAATGAAGGCTCTGTTAAGTTATCTTATTGGCAACATCCATATTTACCTACTACTTGATATAATAATGGCAGGTCAATGAAGCTGAGTATTAGATAATATGATCAGGCAGCAGAGACCAGAACCGACCGATTTTCTGTGCTCGATGCGGTCAGGCTCACCTATGTCCAGTTATGAGATGGTCTGTTTCATCAAAGCACAACGATGGTTCGGGCAAAGAGTCGTGAAAACTAGTGACTGTATAAAAGTCACATGCTAGCTGCAGGTTGCTAACATGTGACTTAGCTGCAGGTTGCTAGCATGTCACTTAGCTGCAGGTTGCTAACATGTCACTTAGCTGCAGGTTGCTAGCATGTCACTTAGCTGCAGGTTGCTAACATGTCACTTAGCTGCAGGTTGCTAGCATGTCACTTAGCTGCAGGTTGCTAGGATGTCACTTAGCTGCAGGTTGCTAGCATGTCACTTAGCTGCAGGTTGCTAGCATGTCACCTAGCTGCAGGTTGCTAGCATGTCACCTAGCTGCAGGTTGCTAGCATGTCACCTAGCTGCAGGTTGCTAGCATGTCACCTAGCTGCAGGTTGCTAGCATGTCACTTAGCTGCAGGTTGCTAGCATGTGTCTGTGGCCAATTCTTATCGTCAGTGAGGCAGATAGAAAGTTCAGCAAAGTAAAATTTGGAGGAATTGCCGCAAAAACATTTATGACAACATGTGTAATCAGACAGTTAAGCCATTATCATCCAGGTGAACATGAATTTTTTTTAAAGACGCTAACAGAAAGAAAGCAGCTAAAGCTAAAGCTGTCCAGAGCTTAGCCACAGGCCGGGAGCCTTGGTATGAGGAGTGTTGAAGCAGTTACAAGAAAACATATGGAGACAAGTTTAAAAGAGAAATAAGCTGATGTCCTGTTATCTGGTGACGTTATACTGGAAAATGATATAAGTTACATAAATCTTTTATTGGAACAATATGTGCGTTAAAGGTACAACAGCTCGTTTTCATTCAGCTCACTGTGGTGTTTAAATGTTGGGAATGTTTATCATGAGGTTAAACTTCCTGCTATATGTTTTAAACCTGGGTGTAAAGGTAACCTGCCACTGCCAGAGTTGAAATATCCAGTGCCTTGCCCACAGGCACTCCAGAAGCTTTTGTATAGTTGAGAGAGATGTCACAAACATTTATTATCAGTATGAGAGTATCTGCCAGTTGTTTTGGACGGCTTCTCGTGAGATGTGATCATCACTGTTTATTAAATGCAGTGTGTTTGAGCAAAACCTTCTACAGTAGTTTATGGGCTCTCTGTGGCAGGCTTTGTGCCCATTGCGGTTTTTAATTGACTCACTAGAAAGCCCTCACAGACACTGACTGCTTGGCCCCTGACTTGATTTGAAAAAATAGATTTTGGGAAAACATTTAACCATCGCGTTCCTCGTGTTTAGTGTGACCGCACAAGCAACGATCATATAAGAGACAATGGTAATTCTTGTCTCTCATGGACAGTATTAGCCATCAAGCAGTAATATTAGCAGCCCTATTGGAGCTATCAGTCATAGGAATATTACTATCAGCACAGCAGCTGTGGTTGTAATAGCAGTTAAAGGGCAGAGATCGTCGGTCAGCTGGTAGTGCCATAACCAGCACAGCACTGCTGGTATTCTCTATGAAGAGGGAGGAAATTGAATTTGATGTATGTATAGAAATTACACATAGTCTGCGCGTAATAAATCTTTCACTTGCAATGTGAGTAAAGGTATTCACCACATCTTGAGTCACACCAAGTGTGCAGAAAGGCTGAATCAGGAGCTGGCAGGCTCGAGTACAGTAGCCCGGAGGGCTGCATAACAGCATAATGTACACTAGTTATAAATCTGCCAGAAGCGTATAGGGCATCAGAACGTGGTCCAGATTGGACGGGGGAAAAAAATTCAAACTGTTCCAACTCTCTATTGTCCTATCTCTCTCCATCTTCACAGGAACGAAGTCGTTTTACTGTCTTTATTGATCATGTGGGTTTATAGGGCCAACGGGATCATTCTGGAGAGTGGTTCTTCACATTCATTGCATTCTTTGCTCCAAATGACCTCGAGCAAAATCAAGTAATTGAACTAAAATGTCCACTGTCATCAATCTCTGCCTATTGGTCCATAACTGCTGCGGCAGCTTAAGAGAGAAGACGGGAATGGTTGGTTGAACTCCGGTAGGTTCCTCACTGTATGAACAACGCTTTCAAGGTCACCTGGAAATGAAGTCATTATCAGCTGGAAGGCTGTCACCTCTGCAACGTGTAGCTGTAAACTGCTAAAATACTTACATACACAGAGTTTAGTATTAGTGACATTAAGTTAAAAAGGGGGAAACTTCTTTTGAACACGGGTTTCCCTGAAAACTCAACGTCCGGATCAACAAACTCGATACACAAAGGGTGTGGAGGAGGTTCGAACCGAGAAACCTCTTTTTATATCCAGTGTACCACCGTGCTGCCTGAGTTAGTGTTTTATGACGGATCAAAATGATACGCTCGACTAAAATCTTTCTTTTTCAAACCAAATAAACACAAACATGTGGGCCATGTTTCACACCAGATAAAAACCTGAACCATGAACCACGAATGTAAACACACACACACACACACACACACACACACACACTTACTTAGATTTAACCTAGACTGAATTTTCCTTAACAGATAAAGCTGGAAACCTGCCCAATCATACATTTGATTTGTTTGTCATTACCAGAGATGGGCTGTAATCCGATTACTTTTTTCAAGTAACGAGTAAAGTAAGGGATTACTATTGCAAAAACGGTAATTAGATTACGTTACTTTCCCGTAGGAACGCTGCGTTACTGCGTTACTAAAACCGTGATTTTTTGCGAGAATGTCTCATGACAGTGACGTAAGCGAGTGCGACGTTCGTGACAACAGTTGTGTGCAGATCAACAATGGATCATATATCGAGTGCAGAGAGAGTATGAGCGTGCAGCGTTTAAAGCGTGGAAGTACTGACCTTACTTTGAGTTTGATTCCATAAAAAGTGACAAAAACATTAGTGTCCGTTGTGCGTGGGAAGAAAACTTCTTTTTACAGCAAAAAAACCCCTAAACTTCCAAACAAGCACCGAGTAGCTACGACGTAATGGGAAACTCACAGAGAAACTCGCGGATTCTTCCACTGACCGCGGCACACCTGCACCAGGGTAACCCTCCGCCTACCCCACTCCTGCTTTACAGGTGAAAATAGAGCAACAGGACCGCTAGTCTTTGACTTTATTTATTTTCTGCTGTGTTTTACTTGCATCTATTTGAAAGACTTAGTGTAAACACACAAAAATATTTTATTTTATGTGCTGGAATGTGCAGAAAATAGGTTTAAATGTTAAACAAATTTCTTCCAGTCAGAGAATGTTGCAGATAATTAAATGTTTGCTTGATGCATAAAGTTAAGAGATTAAAACTAATAAAACAAGTTTTAAAAAGAGACTTTTCCATTTGATTACATTTTGTATGATGGATTATGCAGAAAAAGTAGAATTGGGCTGAAAGATCTATCACTTTATCACCTATTCAGGTTGTAAATCGTGTTTTTAAAAAGTAACTAAGTAACTAAGTAATTAATTACTTTTGAAAATAAGTAATCAGTAAAGTAACGGGATTACTTTTTTGGGGAAGTAATCAGTAATTAGTTACTGATTACTTTTTTCAAGTAACTTGACCAACACTGGTCATTACTGACCTGACAGTGAACAAAAGCATCTCAGAGCAAATAAAAATACAGATCTGGTTCAAACTAACGAGACACAGTTACTTACAGACCTGTAATATTAATAAAACCCAGTAAAACTGATTTTTTTTTCACCAAATGTTTTCATGAGCTGATTTTGCTCATTTGCAGTGAAAAAGATGTCAAGGTTCAAACGTTAAATTTACAGACACTGTACGTTTTAAAATGTTGCTCAGCAGCTTTAAACGATCGTATCTCAGTGTGTGCACATACTCCAAATGCTGTCAGAACACAGACACACACTCTGTCGATTCAAACACTAGTTTTAAACTCTGTGCTTACACTGAGGATTATAAACACATTCATGTTGAATGTAACAGAGCACACATCTATGAAGTATTTACTGTTTGTACCAATACACTTTTTAAATGATGATTTCATTTTATAAAGGTAAACACTGTACTGTAAGTGCTTTGGTATCAACTGTATAAAAGGGGCGTCACAGCCAAACTGGTGCAGGAGCAGCAGGAAAAGAAATCCTGATGTTTTCCTTCTAATTTCGAGGTTAACAAAGTCTGAGTTTCAACTCAACGGGACTCTGAATCCACCGGGCTTCATGGTTTAAAACAGGGATCCCCAATCCCAGTCCACGAGGGCCGGTGTCCCTGCAGGTTTTAGATGTGTCCTTGATCCATCACAGCTGATTTAAATGGATAAATTACCTTCTCGACATGTCCTGAAGTTCTCCAGAGGCCTGGTAATGAACTGATCATGTGATTCAGGTGTGTTGACCCAGGGTGAGATCTAAAATCTGCAGGGACACTGGCCCCCCTGGTTTAAAACAACAAATAATCCAGGTTTTGCTTCCAGTAACTTCAGCACCAAGGACAGTGCTCATTCACACAGGTGTGTTTTTATTCTTCGTTTCATTTTTATAAAGTGACTGTTTGCCGACATTTATCAACACTTTTACTTCAGAGCAGGACTGTAAACAGTGAACAGCATCAAACTATGCACAAGCTGCTCTTTTGAACTCACAACATTAACAAAAATCCAATAATCCAAACGCTGATCTTCAGATTTCATTTGGAGCTTTTGCAGATTCACTTTGCCCGTTATTCCGCTTTTACGAGGAATAATCTTGAAGAAAAAGGCGTTCCACGTTTTATAAACCAACCCACACACTTGTGTTTACTTCAGACCCACGCATGCAAACAAACGCACATTTACACACGCATGCAAACACACACAGACACCCACGCCTGGCCACAACACAGATGATGGGGAGGGGAAGCTGATATGGGAAAGCTTTCGGAATGCCAGATAACAGGATTAGACAAATTACATTTCAACTGTGACCGTGAATCCTGTTTGGATGGGTGACTTGTTTTCTCTCCACCACAAAGCTACAGAATATTCTGAAACTAGAACTTCGTATGCGAAGTCACAAATTTAAAAGAATGTAGGGTGTGAGGTGTATGTTTGGGCGCTCGTTGTCTGCAGAGTTTTTGGGGGATTTGATGTGTTTTATGTATAAAGGGGCGATTTATTGTCTTTCATCTGACAATGGTAATTTGATCATATCTTCAGAAGTCAATTTAAAGAAATATATGTCGACAAAAACACATATTTGTCATTACAAACTGTAAAAAATCCTTAATGTTGCAGGACTCAAAGCTATGCCATTTAAGTCCAGTGCGGGTTTGTAGTGTCTTTGAAGGAGCATAGAGTGACAGTGAGTTACTGGTGGTCTGAACAATTTAAGATCCAAAAAATCAATCTTGCAAAAATCTTCTGGGGGCAGTCAAGGTCCTTCATACGCTCCTGATGACTGATGGCCAAGAATCCAAAGTGAGCACTCCATCAAAGACAGAGCTGGCCTGGGAGGAGTGTGCATTACTCTGATTTGCCAAAACCACTAACTGGGGAAACCTGTAGTTTTACAATATGAAGGATCTTTGTCCTATAAAGGAAACGCCTTCCTGAACAGGGACAAAGAAAAGCAATAAAAATAAAATGCCAATGATCGCAGGTGTAAAACCTCTTAAGCATCAGCGAGTACCACGGCGCTCTGCACTGTCATCTTTGCATATTATACGTGTCGTCTAACACGAGGTGGAACAAAGCGCCTCATATGCATGTAGCGTATGTCATAATATGAAATCAATTATGTGGAACGTAGCTTAATGCGGCCTGTTACTAACTACCAGGCCAAATCTGAAAGAACCGAATTTTATTCACAACAGAACATCAAAGTGTTCCCTTATTTAATGGATAATATTCATTTTGAACTGAATGGCAGCAATAAAAATCAAAAAAGTTGAGATGGGAGCAACAAAAGGCTGGAAAGTTAAGTATGATTATGAGAAACAACTGGAAGAACTAATGAAGTTCATTAGCAATAGTTCAATGATGTCATTGGGTACACACAGACCATCATACTGTCAAAGCGCTGTGAAGGCAGACCTTATGTGTAAGTAAGAATAATGGTAATATAAAAAACACCCTGGTGATGCTTTGCTTCACTTTCCTTTTTCCCGTCTGGGAGTGAAGTGCATGACAGGAGCTCCATGTGTAGAAACTAAACACTGTGCTTAAATCTGAGACCTCAGCTGCTATAATAATGTATCCACGCACATTACTGCAAACCATCCCAGCTGCTCGGCCTTAGATGTAGCGATTAAACTGCAGTGTCGAGCCAAACTGGATACTTGTTACGAGTCCTGAGGCTCAGTGCTGTTCATAAATGAAACGCTGCTCCTCTTTGTACACCGACTGCTGCTAAGTGCTATGAAAACTCTGCTGTCACTTCTAATGAATGTTTTATGAGGATGTTCTGTCGTGTTCACTAATGCTCAAGCATGTTTGGCTGTTTGAATGTGTGTGTTTGTGTCACTGCGTCCGTGTAGGAGAGCGTTATCGGCGTGCAGGGCTCTTCAGCCATTGTGGGGGTTTTGAGGGTCACTCTAATCTGATCCAACTTCCTTTCTGCTTGTACACGCGTGTTCATGCAGCGTGTACGGGATCTGTGTGTCTAAGTGGGCGTGTTGTGTGCGCCGCTGATGCAGACAGTTTGTCAAATAAACGAACCTCAAATGAATGTGAAGTTTGTCTTAAAGTGCTTGCAGAGCAACACGTAAACAGAAAAACAAGTCTGTTATTTCGTGCCTGCGTCTGAGTAAAGGATGATGTGGTGACAGCAGTGACTCCATTTCCATTTCCTCCTCGCAGCACAAGTCACCGTGCTGGCATTAATTATGAAAAATAGTTTGGTGTGCCGAGCCTGAGGCTGCTCACGGGGAAGAGAGTTATGATGAATGTTGAGAGGAATCTGTCAGCTGCCATCCAGTTTAGTCCGCACACATAATTGAGGGCTGGGGTACTTTCTGACAGAAACATGGTTTATGAGCTCGGGTCCAGTGTAGCGGTTCAGATCACAGCCTCGGACGCCATTTCCAAGTCTTTGTGGTTTAATGAAGGAATGGATGAACGTTCTTAGCACCGGTGCCAGAGCAGGGCAATACGGCCAAAAATATTTACCACAATATATATTTGAAAATTTGCGATAACGATATAATTGATGATATAATTGATGTGAGACAAAATACTTTACAACTCCTCAACTTTATTAGTGAAAAAACAAACAAACATCAATGTATTTTCTCTTAAACAAGCAGCTGTTTTAAGTGCATTAAAATAAATATAAAAATGTAACAGTGCAAATGCAAATTCGTTGCTGACAGTTTAACCAAAAGACATTTCCAGTGGAAACTGGCCGACATATCCTCAGCATAACCATGTATAATATCCACACAACTTAAAAAGAGGTTATACACACACAATATGGTAATATTATGTTGAAGCACAGTACGTATCACTCCGAGGCTCCGCCTACGATAGCCGTAATGCTCCGACAATCCATCAAGTGGTGCGGCTTCGTAGCTTAGCAAAGTCGTACTGAAACATTTGACAGATTTTCGAGCGCCGTGCACATAAAATCGTCTCGAGGTCAGTAAACACAACCAGAGTTCATACATAAGGCACACGGGATTATAAGGGGCTCTGTCGACTTTCAGGAAAATCAAAGGATGATTTTAAGTGCGCCGTATTTTCCAAACAACACGGTAATAACGACGGCCCGCTAGCATGCGCTACCAAAAATAGTGCTTTGTTGTGTATCTGATGGACGAAAGCTAAACCAGTTCCACACCAGTGAAGCTGCAGCATTTTGACAAACCAGTTCAGGTTCATCGTTTCATTCAACGATCCACTTTCGCTCTTCTCATTCTGCGTCGCCGCCATGTGCGTACGTAAACAAAGGCACTGCGCATGCGCGTTTTACCCATATTCTATCGCCATATTTCATTTTCTTATCGTTGCCCAACATCACACCGGTATTACCATGAACGGTATGATATGACCCAGCCCTAGCCCGTGTATATTATCACTCGAGCAGCGCACCTGTGGAGCTATTGTGTTTTTCTTTTTTCTAGTATGTGTGGCCTTTTTTTTTTTGTCACAGCACTGTTTGTGTTTTTTGGTTTAAGTTAAACTCTTTGAATGATGATTTTCTGTTTGTATTTATAATTCCTGCTTTCTGTTCTCGCCTTACATTAAAACTTGCCTTTTGTTATCACCGTTCTCGCCTCCGCGCTCCATTTGGGTCCACTATCTCCTCACGCCACGGGGTCAGGGTTGGATATTTTGCTTTTAACAGCCGTTGTTGTTGTTTTTTTTGACTCGTTTTATTTATTTATTTATTTTACTGCATCATTGTTGTGCATTCTATTTAGTTTAGTGGCATTTTTTACATTGTTAAGCACTTTGTGCAGCATGGCCTTTTGGTAACGTGCTATAGAAATAAACTTGACCTTTTTGTGTCTGTTACTTGGGAGAAGTGATCATTCAGGGATCGTAGGAAAAAAGGATTTCTATTTAAATATTCCTGAGTTGTTTAATTGTGTATTTCTAAACGTTCTAACGTTTAAACTTTTTGAAAACTCCACACAGGATTGCTTGAAGCAGCCTCAAGGATTGACATAGGCACAATGTAGAGTTATAAAACAGGGTTTTTATGGTCTGAGAACTGCTCACGGATGAAAACAATAACACAAAAACATCACATCAAAATGTACTCTTGGTGTCAATCAATCAAAAGTCCTTAATCACAGAAAATAAAACATTTAAAGTACACAAACCTCGTGAGCTGACATCCAGAGGGGCTAAATAGTCCGTCATGGCCTTATTATCTTATTCTCCATCTTTTTTCTCACTTATTTCTTCTCTTTATCTAACTTTGAACGTTACTTTCTCCATGTGTGGAGCTAAGTGCGAGCTGCAGCATGCAGACACCATGTGCGCTTGCAAAAAAGTAGCTGGGTGGAGACCCAAATTGCACCCAGCTGTACCCTACACAGTTCACCACCAGATGGTGCAAAAGAGCAAAATCTGGACAACACAGCTCAACAAAGCATCAAATGCAAAAGACCGTTACATTGCTTTTGCTGTCAGTCAGACAACAGTCCAACAGTACTGCCAGACATGGCACCGAGATCTGAGGCAGTTTATCCAGCGGCCACAAATGTGTCTTTGCCGTAAGCGTTGGCCTGTCACAGACTGGTGACCTGTCCGCCATGTTCCCTGCCTCTTGTCCTATGACAGCTGGGAGAGGAAATGATTTAAAATTCTGAGGATGTGTGGACGAGTTGTAAAAATGTTCATTTCTTTCTTGGAATTTATTATCATAGGCCAGTTACTTAAATTGTTTTAAAGATTAAATTGGCCAACTAATCATCAGCTAATTACTGGCTTGTGTGGCTGTGCATAAAGCATGGCTGTAGACCCAGGGACATCACTCCGTTTGGGGTAGCCTTAATTTTACTCTTCTTTAAGAAAAATTTAAAAAATCTAATGTAAATGTACCAAGAGTGCACATTTCCCCTCTGGCTCTCTTCCACATGTCTTTATCCTGTCTTCCTTCTCTCACCCCAACCGGTCGCAGCAGATGGCCCCGCCCCTCCCTGAGCCTGGTTCTGCCGGGCACTCACCTGGAGAGTGTTTACAAAGGTCTGCTCAGAAAGCCGTTGTCCTGTAGACTGAAAAGCCTGAATTTCCTCTTTAATTGAGGACAATAATTGCTGAGCTGAGATACAAGAACACCCACCTGTTGTCAAAAGCAGCCACAACCACTCCTGCATCATATTCGTTACATGAAGTTTTGTTGTTGTCAATGTTTTTTGAGTTTGTGAGACTTCTACATCATCAGTGCAATTTTTTTTTAAATAAATTGCCCAAAACATTTTAAAGATATAAATTGGAAAAGAAAAATGTCAGATATAGCAAATTAAAACTCGCAAACGCAAATAAATATTGAATTTAAACCATTTAAAGACTGGCGGAGGTAAACGCCAGTCTTTAACGCCACAAAAAAATACAGCGGCCCTTCATGTATCGCGGGAGTTATGTTCTAAAAATAACCCGTGATAGGTGACAGCTCTGTTTTTTACAATGATTATATTTGTTTTAAGGCTGTCAAACTCCTCACTACACACTTTATACACTTTTCTCAGACAGGCACGAACATTTTCACACTTTATCTCGTGTTTAAACTCTCAAAGTTCAAACCTTCATAGAAAAATAAGTCCAGGATTATGAATGAAGCCAAAGCTCAAACCCTGTTTTCAGGCCAACAACACGGGAACAGAGCAGCTGCCAGAGAATTCAACATTAATGAATCATTAATGAATCATTAATGAATCAATGGTACAGAAGTGGAGGAAGCAAGAAGAGTGAATTGAGTAAAGTTTGACTTCTCTGACTGTTTTATTTCGCTTAATGCGCCTTATAATCCAAAAAATACGGTAACTTCTACCTTCCTTTAGCCTGTCCAGAAGTCCAACTTTTTGTGTGATGGTTAACATCTTCCTCTGCCTTCTCGGTGCTACTGCAGGAGCCTTTGACGGTGCAAAACGTTTCGTCGGCATTGTTGTGTTTGTTGGGGAGAAAACTTGCAAACATACAGTGCAGCACTAAAGAGTCACGCTGCTAGCGATGGAAGATTTATGTAAATTTGACAAGCTGAACGCATTCTGTGCTGTACAGGAGACACGGCACGGAGGAGATTGATTGACAGGGGTCTACAGCCAATCAGGACGCAAAAAAGCATGCAAAATTGCACATATAAAAAAATCAGCGAAACAGCGAGGCTGTGAAATATGAACCGCATTATAGCGAGTGACCGCTGTATTCTGGTTATTATTTCATGATTCAGGCTTTAAAGGGTTAAACATACCTGATTACACTTTTTTGTGCTTTTTAACCTTAATTACGACAGTACAGAGAAACAGGGGCAGGGATAGCTCAGTAGGTAAAGTGGTTGCCCCATGATCGGAAGGTCGGGGGGGTTTGAACCCACTGAACGGATACCCTGAGGTACCCTGAGCAAGGTACCGTCCCTACAAACTGCTCCCCGGGCGCTGCACTGGTGGCTGCCCACTGCTTCACTGGGTGAATGGGTTAAATGCAGAGGAGCAATTTCCCTACAGGGACTAACACATACTCATTGTTGTTATTATTATTATTATTATTATTATTATTATTATTGTTATTATTATTATTATTATTATTATTATTATTGTTAGGAACACTGAGACCAGGGTGAAGACACGACCTAAATGATTTTCAGATCTGAGTCTCTGCATTAGTCTTCTGGCATATGCAGCATGTGATGCAAAAACAAGTGTGATGAATGAGACACCAGTGAGCTAACTGTTATCTGCACCTCTGTTAAAGTGCGCTGAGAAGAATGATTTGTCATATTACATTTACAGGAAAAACAAACACATAAATCCGCTCGGGTGTCAAACAGCAGAATTGTCAGGATTCATTCTGGGTGTCATGCACGAGCGTAGCACGAGTATCTGTATTCTTTTTAAATTCATTAAAGCATTCCTGTCTCTCCCTTCACCAACATCTCCTGCCTCCACCCGTCTCGCAGGATGGACATGTTTTTATCAGCAGGCATAGATTTTACTTCACCTGGACCTGCCTCAGGCTGCAGACCCGAACCCCGACCAATCGAGGCCCTCGCTACTAAATCACTTTTACTGCTGCTATCCCATAATGCTGTCCGTGTGTGTGCGTGCGCGTGTGTGCTTTCCAGTGTGGATAAGAGAGAAGATGTGTGTGACGATTTAGACTTTGATGTGTACAAACATCAGTGCTCTTCTCATTTTGTCTCCCCGGCTGTTTAAAGTGAAACTGAACATTTCGCCTGAGAAGAACTGAACTATTGATCAGTAGAAGGTAAAAAGGGGGACACAGTTATAATGCGATCATATGTATTTGAGTTTATTGAACCGTTTTTATCTGGTGTAGTAGTAAACAAATAATCTTTGTTGTTTGCAGGAGTATTTGCCACTTTACATTATTTCTTCTTCTTCTTCTTCACTCACAGTGACTGTAGTCATTCCTTAGGGCCTGTTAATTGTAACAGGCCACTGTCCCCTGTGAGAGCTTTATTGTGCTCTTGGTACCATCTTGTGGAAGAAAACAGTTACTACAATTAACATTTCTGTCTCTGTCTCCTCAGAGATGTTCATACAGCAGGCCTGTGAGATAAAGTGAGCCCTCACCTTTGACCTGATTTTAACCATTTCAAACACTCTTCTGATGTAAGTTTGACCTGTCTGTCCGTCTGTCTGTCCGTCTGTCTGTCCGTCTGTCTGTCCGTCTGTCTGTCTGTCTGTCTGTCTGTCCGTCTGTCTCACCGTCTGTCTGTCTGTCTGTCCGTCTGTCTGTCTGTCTGTCTCACTGTCTGTCTGTCTGTCTGTCTGTCCGTCTGTCTGTCTGTCTGTCCCACCATCTGTCCGTCTGTCTGTCCGTCTGTCTGTCTGTCCGTCTGTCTGTCCCACCATCTGTCTGTCTGTCCGTCTGTCTGTCTGTCTCACCGTCTGTCTCACCGTCTGTCTGTCTGTCTGTCTGTCTGTCTGTCCCACCATCTGTCTGTCTGTCCGTCTGTCTGTCTGTCTCACCGTCTGTCTGTCTGTCTGTCCGTCTGTCTGTCTGTCTGTCCCACCATCTGTCCGTCTGTCTGTCTGTCTGTCTGTCCGTCTGTCTGTCTGTCTGTCCGTCTGTCTGTCCCACCATCTGTCTGTCTGTCCGTCTGTCTGTCTGTCTCACCGTCTGTCTCACCGTCTGTCTGTCTCACCGTCTGTCTGTCAGTCTGTCTGTCGGTCTGTCTGTCCGTCTGTCTGTCCGTCTGTCTCACCGTCTGTCCGTCTGTCTGTCCGTCTGTCTCACCGTCTGTCTGTCTGTCCGTCCGTCTGTCTCACCGTCTGTCTGTCTGTCTGTCCGTCTGTCTGTCTGTCTGTCCCACCATCTGTCCGTCTGTCTGTCTGTCTCACCGTCTGTCTCACCGTCTGTCTGTCTGTCTGTCTGTCTCACCGTCTGTCTGTCGGTCTGTCTGTCCGTCTGTCTCACCGTCTGTCGGTCTGTCTGTCCGTCTGTCTCACCGTTTGTCTGTCTGTCTGTCTGTCTGTTTGTCTGTCTGTCTCACGTCTGTCTGTCTGTCTCACGTCTGTCTCACGTCTGTCTGTCTGTCTGTCCCACTATCTGTCTGTCTGTCCCACCATCTGTCTGTCTGTCTGTCTCACCGTCTGTCTGATATTATTATTTGTCTCCTTTCAGGTGTTAAGCAGCTTTGCTGAACGTGAGTATATCAACACATGTACGTGTGATTGTAATATCATGTTTACCACAATGCAAATAATTTTATGTTGTTGACATAAAATTCTCCCACTCTGTCTCAGCTAATTGGATCAGTGCATTTGGCGTTGAGTTTCTGGACAAAGTTACACAAAGTTATGTCAAAGTTGCACAAAGTAAAATAAACATTTTAGCTTCAAAACATTGGACTTTGTTGATGAATATACTAATTTTAGGACTTCATTTCTATACGTCTGTGCACGTTATTGTCCGTTACGTTTACTTGTAGTTGTAAATATCCTAATTTAAAGTTGTTTGTTCATACTTTGATTAAATAAATTGATTTAAAGGTGAACACTTGAATTACAGACGTAGAGAATCCACAAATGTGTCGTTGCCCAACAAACGATAGACCTCACTGTTTATTATACTGTTGAAAGAGGTTGAACAGCCTTACACATGACTTCACGCTTCATATCGGGTCAGCAGTGCGAACGCTCTTTCTAAATGCATTTCCTGTGCCTGTCTCAGAGTTTGATGGAGAGCTGGTCGGATGACAGCTGGAACTGTTGTCATAACCGGAGGAATACTGGCCACAGTGATACTTCTGTGTATCATAGCCGTGCTGTGTTATTGTAGACTCCAGGTATGTTTATGCTACTTTACTGTACAGTTCATCCTATCTGGTTCTCAGCAGAGTTGGTTTCTTTCAGAAATATAGAAATTAGCGCCAATATCTTTATAAAAGGACACAAAAAAGGACTAGGAAGATGAGGCATTCATTTGTCTGTGAAAAATAGGATTTTTGGACTCTGTAACAGACGCAGTGTTGTCGAGCCACACAATAGATCCACACAGGAAACAGTTGAAGTTGTACTGAAAGGAGATGATTACTGGGAGCATCCCTGTGGCTTCTTCAGTGTATTTTTATTTGTCAGAAACCTGAGTTTAGCCACAGCGACGCCTTTTTCTCTCTCTGCAGTACTACTGCTGCAAGAAGAATGGGTCTGACAGCGGCTCCATCTCTCAGCAACACTTCGCCTGCAACGCCTGCAGTGTCTCAGGCCTGGACGGACCCATCGCCACCCCGCTGTCCCTGTCGCCACCGGTGCCGCCCAAATCCTACAAACCCACCAAAACCACCAGGGGGCGACGCAGCTACTGCCCCACCTGCTCACCCTACGACTCGCCCTTTTACATCCGCACTACAGATGAAATGCGCAACGGTGGCGAGCGCATCACCTACATGCCCACGCACTATGACAACCAGGCGCTGTCGATGCCGTTGCCCGCGGTCCGAGGCTCCCTGCTGAGGGAGACGCAGCGAGGTCGGCCTCCTGACTTCTACACCAACACGCGCGCCATCAGCACCGAAGTGTGACCGCCCCCTCCCCCCTCCTCTCTAACGAAAAAAAGAAAAAAAAGAAAATTCCTCCTTGACCTTTGACCTCTACACACACAGATTCCCCTGTGTTCCCTTACACACACCAGCACCACCACTAACACAACCACGAAACAAAAACAAAGGCTGTTTGTGGAGATTCCTTTATCCCGTTTATTCGCTGAGAAGATGAGACTGACTATAAAGAGTTCTTCCTTTATACTCTTAAATTGTACATTTTCATGCTCACTCAGAAAGTAATAATTCTGCGATTCACAGTAGATAAAAGTCCCTAAACCCTGAATTAAGGGTGTGGCTAAACGCTTACACTCGTTCACTATCGACTGTTTCCGTGTCTTTACCGACCGAGGGCTATTACGGATAAGTTGTGGGATTATTTTCATGCTACATATCTTCCCAGTGACGGCCATGAAGTAATATAAAGAGGTAAGTAGCAAGAAACGTAAGAAACGATGCCCCGTGTAGTCCTGGGAGGCGTTCAGATAACGTTGAGGCTGGACGACTGGAGATCTCTCTATGCAAACTACCGCAGCTCTTCATCTCCTTTCGGCGATTTTCATGTCATCGGTGATATTGTGAAGGGGGTAATATTGGGATTGCTGTGCCCAGCAGTGAGGCACGTGTAGATAGACACGCTGTGAGCATTTAGCTCGAGCTTCCCCTCGGATGTGGAAACCCGTGAACAAAGGATGCCCGAGCCCCCGAATGCAGCAGTGGGACTTGAAATGAACTGAATGAAATTCTCTTTACTGACAGAAATGCAAAAAGTTTGAAATGTAAATAGTAACCAGGAAACGTTGGTGACAGAGGGGGGGGATGCACGCTGGGTGTTTAAAGAGGGATTTACTGATTCGTGCTATTTTGTCTACGCACTCTTCCTGCGCTCATAACGATGCAAATATCCACATTCATGTTGTTTTTCCCTGTGTGGTGAGAAGGTGTGCGTACGTCATCTCACAGTGCTGCTTTTCTACATGATGCTGTTGCTTGCGATAATATTTGCTGTTGTTGTTTTGATATCTGTGTGTACAGCAGGAGTCGGAGGCCTGAAGAAGCAGGAAAGCTTTGGGATTTGTGTTGGGTGGGAATGTTGGAGAGATCCAAGTATTTAGGAACAAAATCAGATGCACTTTTCGAAC
Organism: Neolamprologus multifasciatus; assembly: GCF_963576455.1. Classification (NCBI taxonomy): domain Eukaryota; kingdom Metazoa; phylum Chordata; class Actinopteri; order Cichliformes; family Cichlidae; genus Neolamprologus; species Neolamprologus multifasciatus. The sequence goes on from NC_140455.1 coordinate 38,510,272, forward strand.
CTCTCCTCCAGCCGTGCATAATCAGACTTTATTACCAGCTTCTTAATTACTTTTTCATAATTAAATCAGTTTTAACTGCAGTGCCATTATTGTGCTGTGCATATCCAACCTTCTGAAGACCACATGAAAGAATTGGTTTTCTCCAGATGAACTAACACGAGCAAATAAAGAACTAACAGCGTGTGTGCAGAGGTTTCAGTGGGTGAGCTGAACGACGTGGACATGTTGCTGCCGCTACGATCGTTTTATTGTCATTATTCAATTATTTAGACATTGTATTACCTGCTATCTATTTTACTCTTTACTTAACCAGTAATCTTTGACAAATATTAAAGAAAATGATTTTTAGAGATGTGGTTAAAACACAAACGAATACAAAAACTGTTATTTAATGGTGTTAACTTTTGACAAATAAAAGATTTGTAACTGCTTAAATGGACTTTTTGTGTGGTTATTCACAAGACTACACACAAACACACACACACACTCCTCGTGCATATGGTACGACAACGTTTCCACATGCCCCTGGTGCACTGCGCAGAAACACCTTGCCACACACACACATTAGTTAGTTACTGAACACACATCTAAACTGTGCTACATTTGCACATCTTGCTTGTCTTTGTCATGTCTCGTCTATAATATCCTGACAATAATTTGAACCTTGTTTTCAAAACTACTGCACACTTTGTATTGTCTCTGTCCTCGGGGCGATCGTGGCTCAAGAGTTGGGAGGTCACCTTGTAATCGGAAGGTTGCCGGTTCGAGCCCCGGCTCCAACAGTCTCGGTCGTTGTGTCCTTGTGCAAGACACTTCACTCGTTGCCTACTGGTGGTGGTCAGAGGGCCCGGTGGCGCCTGTGTCTGGCAGCCTCGCCTCTGTCAGTGCGCCCCAGGGTGGCTGTGGCTACAATGTAGCTGCCATCACCAGTGTGTGGATGTGTGTGTGAATGTGTGTGTGACAGGTTGTGTAAAGCGCTTTGGGGTCCTTAAGGACTAGAAAAGCGCTTTATAAATACAGACCATTTACCATCTGTCCTGCCTTTGTTTATCGTACAGTTAATATTGTATAGTTATCATTATAGTATTATATAGTTAGTCATTAGTAGCTTTTATCCCTTACTTTACCAAAATGTAGCACATTATTTATTTGTATTTTCTAGTTTTATGTCTCTTGGGGATATTTTTATACACTTAAATGCACCATGGGGGGCTTAGGGTGAAACAGATTTTCAGTTCTCTGTATCCTGTGCATGCTGCTGTATTGACAATAAAGCTCTTGAATCTTAAATATATATGCAAAAGTTTCTTTTCATATAAGGCAGGTGTCACCTGTACTTGTGGTCTGTATGTTGACGTGAAGAAATCGAATGCAAGTGACTTTTTTTGTTAGGGAGGATTTGTTGGTTGTTGAGTGTGATGTTAAAATAAGTTCTTTAAAAAGGCAAAAATGATTCAATATGAAGGCAACATGAGCAGAGAGCACAAACATGTCGAGGGCTCGGCTGTGTTAGCTCAGTGAGAGTCACAGACTCGTGTGCACACGTATGTCTGCACTGATTTGATTAAATACGAACATAATCACAGCAGAAGTGCTGCCACATGTGAAAGAGACGACCGATGTGTTTATTTGGTAGTTCAATGAAAGGCTTCAGTTAAGAGTGAGGGAAAAATATTGTATTCATGTTTGCAGTTTTGTTATACAATATTTGAAAAGTAAAAAAAAGAAGCAAACACGACATTTTGGGAAATATTTGTGGCTGTGAGGATGTGCCAGCAGCTCATTTAAGTCTGAGACTCTGATAAAGGAGACAGACTTTCTTGTAATTTTTAAAAAATATTTTTCTTTGGACACTGGCTGCTTTTTCACGTAGTTATTGTAGCTGACCACAGGACTCAGGGGAAGAACCAGGGTTGTATCTACACAGAACAGACGACTTGGCAAAGAGTTTGTTCACATTTCTTTAGTTGAATCTACGAAAGCTACAGCAGATGAGCAGTATCCAAAAGTCACGTCAAGTCAATAGGAAATAATCCTGAAAAGACCTGACACAGGACCTTAAAGATGCATCTGGCCCTTCAGTCGATCCTACTTGTTGTCAGTATATCTGGAGGTCAGGAGAGAGGTACAACAGTGAGTGCCTACAGCATCTGTAAAACATGCTGGACGCTCTACATTTCAGGCAGTTGTGTTCACATCTTTTTTAAAAATGATGGAATTATGGACTCGGAAAAGTACCGTTACCATGCAACACTTTCTGAGAAGCATCTGATTGGCAGCAGTTTCATTTTGGGGCATGACTATGATCCCAAACACACTGAATGCAGTGAAAACATACCTGGATACAAAAACATAGAGCCTATAGACCTCACCGTGATTGAAACGCTTTTATGTGGAAACTTTGTTTTTACCTTAGCTTATTGTATTTCTGTGTATTATTGCATGTTTTTAGTCAATCGCTGCTTAAAACAAATAATCATATATTAATTCATGCATGCTCAGCACAGAATCAGCTGAAGGTTTAAGGGCAGAAAAGAAAATGAAGCTTTCAGTAACGTTTTTAATCATGAGCCGCTCTGACCACATGAAGTTTGACCCCCGGGTAATCATTGTCATGAGGCACACAACCATTACAAGATAAAGTCATCAGTTTGCAGAACAAAGTCTTTACTTAGTCTCAGTTTCAGTCAATTGTAACCACGTGTTTAACAAAAACAGTTTGCTTTCATTTTTTGTAATATGGCAATTTTACACGAACGAAGGACGTATACACAGTTTACTACAGCCAGACTATAGGAGCACGGCGCATGCGCGAGATAACGCTAAAATTCCAAACCGGAAAGCGAGTGATTCCCGAGTGATTCATCTCAAACACACACGATCTTCGTTGCAACTCCAGCAGGCAACTCTGAGGCTCAAAACAAGTAAGTTGACAGCTCTCTTATCAACACTTGTGATCATCGCACTGTCACATTTACCTTCACAAACTCCACGAACGGCGCTTTCCTTCTCCCCCCCCTCTCATTTTCCCTCCGAGTAGTGGTCTGAGTGTGTTGGACTTCGAGCTGGTTAGCGTTAGCCAAACTTAGCTTTAGCTGTTATATGTAGCCTGGCACGTACAGGTACTGCGATGTAAACCCTGCCTTCACCTTTTTGACAACTGGCTACTTGTGTCGAGTTGTGCTGGTGACAAGTTTGTGTTGGTGTCAGCGTGGTGTTCGTGGCTCTGTGGATAAGTTAGCCCGCCTGTCGTTTGCGCTCAGTTAGCTAGTGAAGGAAATCTGTTCGCTTTACTAATGTGTGTTTGACAGCAGCTGAGATGCGTTTCTGGCGTAATGCCATGTCGATGTCGTTCAGCTGTCGTTAAACTGCTGTTTGAAGAAGAAAGCTGCCAAGTATGCCGAGCTAGCCTGCGGTGGTGGTGATGTGCTCCATACGGGCCTGTAGTCATCATCGGTGAGAGGAGCAGTAACAGTTTACTGCAGTAATTAACGACAAAATTTCCCCTTAACACGGGAGAAAACATTTCTGTGAGCGTCAAACCACAAACACTGTCAGGTGAAGGCGGTGCAAAGATCTCCGAGCCAACACCTGAACGTGTCTTATTCAGAAAGGTCGTTTAGAAAGCTTTAGCTAAGTGTTCAAACTAACGTGTCTGCACTTCGTCCCAGCTGCTGTCGTAGTGTCACAGCATCTGTTCCCCTGTCTATCAGCTACAGGATGACATCATCAGTACAGGAGACGTGCAGGACTTTATCCACAAACCGCAGCTGCATGTGTGAGATGGAGCTGGGCTTTAAAAGATGTAAATGATAATGGTTTGCTGTGTGAGAGAACACAGCGATGATACTGCTGTTTTCTAGTTGGCAACATGAGAGGAATATCATGTTTCGTGGCCAGCTGGAGAGGAAAACAAGTGAAGTGGTGTGTCAGTGTTTCCTGATTAAAGGCAGCGTGGGGGTCAGCCTCACAGCAGAACCAGGTTCTAACCCACCTGCTGCCTTTCTGTGTACACTTTGCATGATCTCCCTGTGTCTGCACGGGGCCGAGGTACTCCGGCTTCCTCCCACAGTCCAAAGACAGGGACTCGGTGGGGTTCGGTTGATCGGTGATTCTAAATTGCGAACAGGTCTAAATGTGGTCGTCTGCCTCTCAGTCCTGCGACACACTGGTGACCTGTCCAGCGTGGACCCCGTCTTTCTCCCTGTGGCAGCTGGGATATGCTCCGTCCTCCCCAACAACCCTGAACTGGATCAGCAGAAGAGGATGGATGATTAAGGAAAGAGACGGGCTCTTTCATCATATTTTTATTGTGATACAAACGTCCGTTTTTCATGTGTTTCTGTAAAAAGCGTTGTTTCCTCAAATACAAAGTTATCGTCCCGTCAATAAAGCCACTTTTACTGAGTACCGGGGAGCTGCACATTGACCTCAGAGTCAGAGTAATTCCCAGTTGGAGTTAACAAAATATTTTGGGGGTTTTATTTGCCACGTGGGATGTGTGGAGTCATCAGGAGTCTTTATGGGGAAAAGACTTAAATAGGACAACCTGTAACAGAATCTTTTGTGATGCACACACGTATAACGTGATAACTGTCAGATTAATCAGTGATAAAAAGATTGTAAAACTTTATCGACATGGAGAAAAACAGGTAGTATTTAACAACAAGCTTCTGTTTGCTTTCACTGGCGTAGGCTGTGGCTGTATCAGCAAACTGGAATAAACAGGTGATAGGCTGGGCTTTGTCCCTGGCTTCAAACCAAGGGTGTTTCTTTGGCTTACTTTAAAAAGTGTTTTAACACAGCGAGCTGAAAGCTAACCTGTATAACTGGAACACTTGATGTGCTGCTGTGATGTACAGTGTTCAGCACATGTTGTCTCAAAGATACACTGAAGTGTGAAACCCTGAACGTCTGGTTGAGATAATTTTGAAAGTGTTATAAAGAAAAACGTCACAAGTTGCATGAAAATAACTGTGGTGTCAGAGCTAACGGGAAGTGATTCAGTGACAGGTGTCAGGTGTCACTAAGAGTGAGAACGCTGCTTATTCACAGCAAACTTCAGAGCTGCTTTAACTAATTTTGTCTTTGTCTGCGTGTCTCAGTCATGTTCAGATGTCAGACCTGACTCTGGTTACTTGTATCAATGAAATCAATCAGTTTGCCCTGCTGGCCTTACCAGGAACATGAATACAGGGAAATGAACTTGTCAGTGTGAGCGCCACACCCAAATCCTAGAAAGAGGCTACCTGGTCAGACACGAGACACCTGTCCAACACATACCCAGTTAGCAGGTTTTATATGCTTGATTACAGGTGCACTGGCTGAAATGTAGATGCAGGCAAATGACTGCACGTAAAGGAAGCACTGCTTATCTGCTCTTAAAATAGTAACTCTAACCTAATGTATTATGTTTAGTACCAGGTTAACAGGTTTGCTGTGGCGCAGTGTTTATTCAGCGCGCTTAATCTTTCTGTCAATGACAGGAGGCAAAGGAGCAGACGGCGGGTCGGCCACGTCGTCTAAGACACAATAAGTTATGCGATGGAGACGTGTTGCAATGATAGCTGCAGCTAAAGATGCCACACATGGAAGAGCTGGGATTAGACGAAGCTCAAATGAAGCGTCACGAGTGTTTGTGTCCACCGTCCTCCAGGACGTGGGCTCAGGTCACAGAGCAGCAGGGCAGCGCCCTCACTCACCCTTACAGACACATTGTGGCTGGTGAGCCCAGCTCATGTGGGCGCAGTCTGTCCAACCCACTGGCAGCTCACAGTTTCCATGCAGGCAGTTGTTGGTATCATCTGGGACAGTGCTGAACCGGCTGGTAATGACCGGGTGCAGATTTCTGCAAGGGACGGTTCAGCCTGAGCAGAAACGCACAATGTGCAGGAAGTAAGGTTTGAAAGGACCAACTGGCTTACTGATCTAAAGTTAGGTCATGATTGATAAATTAGTCAACAGTCAGAAGCTTCTTAAATGTTTGGTTTTATTTCTAAAAGAAGGGATTTTGTTGACAAACACATTCTGTGCTGCTTTGTCTACACCCGACTGTTTGTGTGGAACTTGCACAGTGATGATTAAGAGTGATTCAGCATGAGTAAGTGCAACACAAGCGAAGGAGGCTTTTGCTATAAATGACAAACTTTCTCAGTGCTGTCTCTGTCTCACTTGTCTCATCGCAGCTTCTTCTGTAAGCCGGTCGATGGGAGTGTCGTCTGTGTAACTGAATAAGTCTGAATGGAGCACATGACCCTGTTGCTTTTCCAGTGCTTGCTTGTGTCTGTGTGCACATGCATGTGTGAATATAATTTGCCTGGGTTAGTGTGAATGAGTGCCTGTGTGCATGTAATCGTTTCGCTCTGTGTGAATGAATAACCTCTTTCATTACTTTGACGATGTGCATTTGCCAATTTGAAGGCTTGGCTCCGCCCTGCACCTCGCCCCCGAGCCCCACAGTGTCATCATAAATGCTGCAAAACCCTGCTAGATACAATAGATCTAACACGATGCATTGGTGTTGGGTTTAAAATCCAAACACGTGCAGATTACAATTACACAAAACAGAGAAAAGTTTCAGTTGCATATTTAAAGTAATTAATTTTATGCTGTTTATCTGCAGATAAATGATTCACTGATTACCAAAATAGTTTCCTTTCTGGGAGTCAAGTGTGACCGGCTGCTTTTCAGCTCGGCTAATGAAGGTGTTACCTTTTATGTAAACAGTTGCACAAACTATCTGCGCTTGCATATAACCGCATATCAACGAGCTCTGCATGGAGCATGCTCCTTTGTGTTGTTCAACAACTCCCAGTTCAGCTATTGAAGGAGCAGGGTGTGACATGCAGGGCTGGCACAGAGGTCCAGACTGTGTTTGTTGTTAACATAAGTGTCCACAAAGTAAAAAGGGCATTGGATAGAAACGAATGCTAGCCTAACAATAAGTAATCACCAGCCAGAGTAATCTGTTGTTTAGTTAGCAGGAAAAGCTCAACTCTGCTGAATCACAGCCAAATGAAAGAGCTTCTAAAGTTTGCTCCATAAAAGGGTGTGAGGGAAGTCGTTTAGAGATGACTGTCCATATTTCTTTGGTTATGACAGAGGAGTAGTGCAGCAGGAAGAAAGAAAGGCGCTGAATGATAAAGATGCCCGAGTTCAGCATGTTTGTCGTAAGCCCAACGAGCCCGTTCAGCTGCCAGCCCGGCCCGTCAGCGACGCTCAGTGAAATGGCACATGAGAGATTTAAGAGATTTTAATAACACCCCAAGGCCATGCAAACAATCTTAGGAATTTAGCAACTGCAGATCTGAGGTTAAGTTTACACATTTTCCAAACTACTAGGCGAGGATTAAGTCAAAGATGATGAGCTTGGATTAGGTTCTTGTAACTTCATGTTTTGGGTTGCAAAACTGTGGTTTCGTGTTGCTTTGTGTTTAAATGCATCGCAAGTCTAAATGCTGTTTACCAAACTGTAAGAAGAGCAGCTGAATGGTCTGTTGCTCTGTTCGTTGTGCATGCAGGATACCTTCCTTTGGAGCTGGGCACACAGCAGGGAAGGGGAGAGCTTCACCCTGTTCTCCTGGCCGGCCCTCAGGAAAGCGGCTAGCCATGGATGACAACTCCTCACTGGGCAAAGTCAGCAGCTCCACTGAGTCCGTGGCCACCGTCACTAGTGAGGAGTTTGTTCTGGTGCAGTCCAGCTCTGCAGGCTCGCCGCAGGGCTCTGAGGGGAAACCAAGACTCAAGGTCGGAACCGCATATGGATGCAATTTCATATTTAACCGATTTCTGTTTTTGGCTGCCTGAAAGCTGAGCACGTTTGAGCATCATTGTCCTTCTGCTTTATGTTGTGCCTGGGTATCACCAGTTTTATTAGTTTTATCCCCACGCATCGGGACTGTTTACACCTGCATTTGTATGTAAATCTGTGGATGTCAGCTGATTGCATCAGTTAAAGACAGACCTCTTTGTTTGGTTTGTCACCTTTGCTCCACCCTGCTTTCATCTCTCCTTGTTCCTCTTTAAACTTTCACCTTTTGTGTTGCTTCTTTCTCACTAAGATGTCTTGGAATGGGAGTGAACAGCTGGAAAAAGCTATGGAGGAGGTGTTGGATGATGATGATGAAGTGAAGGTGGAGAAGAGCAATGTGGAAAAGATGGAGAAGCAGAAGGAGCCAGAGAGCCGAGTCCTACAGACCCAGCCTGCAGGTACACATTCAGGTCTGTTTCTTCATTCTCCCAGTCGCAAAGCAGTGATATCAAGTTAGTGTTTAATATACTGTAGTAGCACTGATACTTGGACATTTCCAGTATTCTCCTGAAAGGTAAAAATGTCATTGTTACTGGATGGATGGGCGTCATGTTCTGCTTATCTTGATAACATCGTAGGACAGTGATTATTATTTATTGCAGTGATGTGAACACACTCAGTGTTTGTTCGCTGTAAACGCTGCAGCACAAAAGAAGTAATGTTTCCACATTCTTGCATTGAAAACATTAATTTGTGTGCTGCACACACACACACACACACACACACACACGCGCGCACACACACACACACACACACAGAGGTGTGTATTCATAGCTGCCTACCCTAACCATCAAACATGAATCCCTAACCCTAACCTAACTGACCCTGACACAAAAACACATTTTGAGTCTGAAAAATATCTTCAGACTTGTGTTACCAGAATTTTGTCCCCATAAGGGCGGTCGGCCCCACGAGCACGGTAAACCTCCAGTTTTTGGTCCCCACAAAGATGTGTAAACACACACATCCAGTTTTAATGATATCAGATTAGCAACGCTGCTCTCTGAACCCTGATGTTGCTTTAACCATGTGTGCATCAGCAAGGACAGTTTGCTTTGTACATGGAGGAAAGAAAAACTTTCTTTACTGACTTAAATAAGTCAGTAAAGAAAGTTTTTCTTGAATATTTATTAACCTTAAATAAATATATATATATATATATATATATATATATATATATATATATATATATATATATATATATATATATATATATATATATATATATATATATATATATATATATATATATATATATATATATATATATATATATATAAAATAAATATGCTCTAAGGAGAGGTCAATGAGTATAGAAGTAAATCAAAGCAGAGATATCGACTTAGGGGACGTTTTATATATTTAGAAAGCTAAAATTATTATTCTAAATATATATTTTTAACTTTCTGATGTTGCCACTTCTGATACTTTGACCAATGATACTTTGGTTCAGCAAACACTGCTCTGAAGCAGTGTTTACACTTCCAGGTCGTTGTTGGAACACAACGTCAGGCTGGTTTTTAACCTGCAGCT